>NC_080042.1:13586120-13639646 GCF_012489685.1 Lotus japonicus
AAGCATCAGAAGATTCTGATGAAGATGAGCTGACTCTGATCTCCAAGAGACTCAACCGCATCTGGAAGCACAGGCAGAGCAAGTTCAAAGGCTCTGGAAAGGCAAGAGGAAAGTCTGAATCCTCAGGTCAGAAGAAGTCATCAATCAAGGAAGTCACTTGCTTTGAGTGCAAAGAATCAGGGCACTACAAAAGTGACTGTCCAAAATTGAAGAAGGACAAGAAGCCAAAGAAGCACTTCAAGACCAAGAAGAGTCTGATGGTGACATTCGATGAATCAGAGTCAGAGGATGTTGACTCTGATGGTGAAGTCCAAGGACTCATGGCTATTGTCAAAGACAAAGGAACAGAGTCAAAGGAAGCTGTTGACTCTGACTCAGAATCAGAAAGGAGATCCAGACTCTGACGATGAAAATGAGGGTATTTGCTTCCTTCTCTACCTCTGAACTGAAACATGCTTTGTCTGATATCATGGATAAGTATAACTCCTTGTTGTCTAAGCATAAGAAGCTGAAAAAGAACTTATCTGCTGTTTCTAAAACTTCTTGAACATGAGAAATCATATCTGATTTGAAAAATGATAACCATGCTTTAGTAATTCTAACTCTGTGCTTAAGAATCAAATTGCAAAGTTAGAAGAAGTTATTGCCTGCGATGCCTCTGATAGTAAGCATGAATCTAAGTATGAAAAATCTTTTCAAAGATTCCTGGCTAAAAGCGTAGATAGAAGCTTAATGGCTTCAATGATCTATGGTGTAAGCAGAAATGGAATGCATGGCATTGGCTATTCTAAACCAATTAGAAATGAGCCTTCTGTGTCTAAAGCTAAATCCTTGTATGAATGCTTTGTTCCCTCTGGTACCATATTGCCTGATCCTGTACCTGCTGAAGTTGCTAAAAACCCTCTTAAAAAGGGATCTTTCTCTATGACTAAATATCATGCAAATATTCCTTTAAAATATTATGTTGAGACACCCAAGGTGATCAGAACCTTTGGGGTAACTAACAAAAGAGGACCCAGAAAGTGGGTACCTAAGGACAAGATTATCTATGTTGCAGATATCCTTGATAGCTCCACTGAAACACCAATCATGGTATCTGGACAGTGGATGCTCGCGTCACATGACGGGAGAAAAGCGTATGTTCCGAGAGCTGAAACTTAAGCCTGGAGGCGAAGTCGGCTTTGGAGGAAATGAAAAGGGTAAAATTATTGGTACTGGTACTATTTGTGTAGATAGTAGTCCATGCATTGATAATGTTTTATTGGTAGACGGCTTAACACATAACTTATTGTCTATAAGTCAATTAGCTGACAAGGGTTATGATGTTATATTCAATCAAAAGTCCTGCCGGGCTGTAAGTCAGATCGATGGCTCTGTTCTGTTTAACAGCAAGAGGAAGAACAACATTTATAAGATCAGATTATCTGAGTTGGAGGCTCAGAATGTGAAGTGCCTTCTGTCTGTTAATGAAGAGCAGTGGGTATGGCATAGACGGTTAGGGCATGCCAGTATGAGAAAGATTTCTCAGCTGAGCAAGCTAAACCTTGTCAGGGGCTTACCCAATCTGAAGTTCGCTTCAGACGCTCTTTGTGAAGCATGTCAGAAAGGCAAATTCACAAAAGTCCCTTTCAAGGCAAAGAATGTTGTCTCAACCTCAAGGCCGTTTAGAACTTCTGCATATCGACCTGTTTGGACCAGTGAAAACTGAGTCTATAGGTGGCAAGAGATATGGGATGGTTATCGTTGATGACTATAGCCGCTGGACATGGGTAAAGTTTCTAACCCGCAAGGATGAGTCTCATGCTGCGTTCTCTACCTTCATTGCTCAAGTGCAAAACGAGAAGGCTTGTAGAATTGTGCGTGTCAGAAGTGACCATGGTGGAGAGTTTGAGAATGACAAGTTTGAGAGTCTGTTTGATTCCTATGGAATTACACATGATTTCTCTTGTCCCAGAACTCCTCAACAAAATGGTGTTGTTGAGAGGAAGAACAGAACTCTTCAGGAGATGGCTAGAACCATGCTCCAAGAAACTGGCATGGCTAAGCACTTTTGGGCAGAGGCAGTAAATACAGCATGTTACATTCAGAACAGAATCTCTGTGAGACCAATTCTGAAAAAGACTCCTTATGAATTGTGGAAGAACATAAAACCCAACATTTCTTATTTTCATCCTTTTGGCTGTGTTTGTTATGTTCTCAATACTAAGGATAGATTGCATAAATTTGATGCTAAATCTTCTAAGTGTCTATTACTTGGTTATTCTGATAGATCTAAAGGTTTTAGATTTTATAATACTGATGCTAAGACTATTGAAGAATCTATTCATGTTAGATTTGATGATAAGCTTGACTCTGACCAGTCAAAGCTAGTTGAAAAGTTTGCAGATTTAAGCATTAATGTTTCTGACAAAGGCAAAGCTCCAGAGGAAGTTGAGCCAGAGGAAGATGAACCAGAGGAAGAAGCTGGTCCCTCTAACTCACAAACTCTGAAGAAGAGCAGAATCACTGCAGCTCATCCTAAGGAATTGATTCTGGGCAACAAAGATGAACCAGTCAGAACCAGATCTGCCTTCAGACCCTCTGAAGAGACCTTGCTGAGTCTGAAAGGATTGGTGTCCTTAATTGAACCCAAGTCCATAGATGAAGCTCTTCAGGACAAGGATTGGATTCTGGCCATGGAAGAAGAATTGAATCAATTCTCCAAGAACGATGTTTGGAGCTTAGTGAAGAAGCCTGAGAATGTCCATGTTATTGGAACGAAATGGGTATTCAGAAACAAGCTAAATGAGAAAGGAGATGTAGTCAGAAACAAGGCAAGGCTAGTTGCTCAAGGCTACAGCCAGCAGGAAGGAATAGACTACACTGAAACATTTGCTCCAGTAGCAAGACTGGAGGCAATCAGACTATTGATTTCTTTCTCAGTAAATCACAACATAGTTCTACATCAGATGGACGTAAAGAGTGCCTTCCTAAATGGTTATATCTCAGAGGAAGTCTATGTTCATCAACCCCTAGGTTTTGAAGATGAAAAGAAACCAGACCATGTGTTCAAATTGAAGAAATCACTCTACGGTCTGAAGCAAGCTCCCAGAGCATGGTATGAGAGACTTAGCTCATTCCTTCTGGAGAATGAGTTTGTAAGGGGTAAAGTAGATACAACTCTCTTTTGCAAGACTTATAAGGATGATATCTTAATTGTGCAAATTTATGTTGATGATATTATATTTGGTTCTGCTAATCAATCTCTATGCAAAGAATTTTCTGAGATGATGCAGGCTGAATTTGAGATGAGTATGATGGGAGAATTAAAGTACTTTCTGGGAATACAAGTTGATCAAACACCAGAAGGAACATATATCCATCAGAGCAAGTACACTAAGGAACTTCTGAAGAAGTTCAATATGCTGGAATCTACAGTGGCCAAGACTCCAATGCATCCAACATGCATTCTGGAAAAAGAAGATATAAGTGGTAAAGTATGTCAGAAGCTCTATCGTGGCATGATAGGTTCACTTCTGTACTTAACTGCATCTAGGCCAGACATATTATTTAGTGTTCATTTATGTGCTCGTTTCCAATCAGATCCAAGGGAAACCCACTTAACTGCTGTTAAGAGGATCCTAAGGTATCTGAAAGGCACCACTAACCTTGGCTTGATGTATAAGAAAACATCAGAGTATAAGCTTTCAGGTTACTGTGATGCTGATTATGCTGGAGATAGAACAGAGAGAAAAAGTACTTCTGGAAATTGTCAATTTCTGGGAAGCAATCTAGTCTCATGGGCAAGCAAGAGGCAATCAACCATTGCTCTATCAACTGCAGAGGCAGAATATATCTCAGCAGCAATATGCAGCACTCAGATGCTCTGGATGAAACATCAGCTGGAGGATTATCAGATCCTTGAGAGCAATATCCCAATCTATTGTGATAACACTGCTGCAATCTCGTTGAGCAAGAATCCTATCTTACATTCAAGGGCAAAGCACATTGAGGTAAAGTATCACTTCATTAGAGATTATGTGCAGAAGGGCGTACTTCTTCTGAAGTTTGTTGATACTGACCATCAATGGGCAGATATCTTTACAAAGCCCTTAGCTGAAGATAGATTTAATTTTATTCTGAAAAATCTAAACATGGACTTTTGTCCAGAGTGAAGATAGATCAGAACCTCTGACTATGATACTTCTTGATCAGAAGATGTCTAGTCCAGAAGGTAACTCAATCAGAGTGTGTGTGCCCACTGGTACTGACTCTGAAGCTGAGACAACAACACGTGCGTCAGAATTTCTGATGCATAGTTCCTTGTGCCCGTGTGACAGTCTGTTGTGATTGCGTGTAGATATGCTTATCTCCTGTGTGTGATTGTGTATTTTACTGTTACTGTCTATCTTTAATTTTCAACCGTTGATCTTAAAGTGCTTTTTGAATCAACAACGGTTATTTGATAAAACCCACTATACACACACGTTCTCTCTCACTTCCGGTTTTCACTCTCGCACTCCCTGCTTTTCAAAACCGCCTCCTTCGTGATTTCTCTCTCGATCTCTCTTCATCCTTCAAACTTCATCTTCTACCTCAAACCTTCAACCTCTTCAAAATGGTGAGACAAACCAGAAGATCTACTGCAGATGCACCTCAGTTCCCTCACATGGTAGTCGGGTTGGCAACGGGTCAACGGGGTTCTGAGAACCCAGCACAAGAACAAGCTCAAGCTCAAGAGCAGGTTGTTCCTATTGCAGAACGGGGCTGTGCCGTTCACTGTGTATTTCCTCCTGAGGAACTCCAAGTCCTGGCAGAATGGAGAATCAACTTCGACAACTTGGCTGCAAATGGGTTTGATCTCCGTCCTGAAGTCCAAGCTCAAGGTTGGGGAAACTACTTCAATCGACTTCGAGGACCGGTGTATGAGAAGCTAGTAAAGGAATTCTGGAAGCACGCTGATTGTGATGACACTCAGGTGGTCTCTTACATACTGGGTAGGAAGATCATCATCACGGAGAAGTCATTCGTGAATCTGCTAGGTGCAGAAACTGCTCATGGGTATCGGTTCTCACTGACGGAATCGAAGCTGAAACCCAGAACCAAGGACATCGTCAACAAGGCCCTGTACACCACCTTCAAACCGGGCAAGACGAGCTACAAAGTGATGGACCTTCAACCCAAACTCAGGGTCTGGCACAAGATCCTGCTCAACTGCATCAATCAACGACCAAAGGGCAGTTCTCCAGACTACATCAACTTCAATCAGAAGGCGATGCTGTTCTTCATTCAAGACAAGGAGAAGATCTGCCTTCCCTACTTCCTGTTCTCCTATTTGAAGGAATGCATCCGGAAGTCTCGCACCACCTCCTCCATCAAGTCAGCCATCAAATATATCCCTTTTGGGAGGCTGATCTCAGACTTTCTCATTGAAAGCAACTTGGTGCAAGATTTGATCAATGCTGGTTGCACAGAGGATTTGAGCACAATTGTTAGCGATGTCTTCACTGCCAACTCTCTGAAGAAGATGGGTTTGGTCCAGAAGAAGATTGCTCCTGCTCATGAGGACACATCTTCTGAGATCAGAGGAAGAAGAATGCCTCTGAATGACTACCCTCTGTGGACTCAAGCAGACCATCCTGAAGCCATCAGATGCTATGTTGAAGACCTCAGGGCTCAAGGATTCGAGATTGACCTTGATGATTTCGTCAGCAGACTTCCACCAGCTCCAGAGTTTCCTTCTCCTCCCAAGAAGAAAACCAAGAGGAAGATGGTTCTGGACGAATCCTCAGAGGAATCTGATGTCCCTCTGGTCAAGAAGGCGAAGAGCAAGCCTGATGATGATGATGGTGATGATAGTGAGGATGGTCCTCCAAAGAAGAAGCAGAAGAAAGTCAGAATTGTGGTGAAGCCTACTCGGGTGGAACCAGCTGCTGCAGAGGTCAGAAGGACTGAACCTCCTGCCAGAGTGACTCGATCATCAGCACATACAAGTAAGCCTGCACTTACCTCTGATGATGATTTGAATTTATTTGATGCACTCCCAATTTCTGCCTTACTCCAACACTCTTCAAATCCCCTCACTCCTATTCATGAATCCCAGCCAGCCGCACAAACCACCTCTCCACCACATTCCCCAAGATGTTCATTCTTTCAACCTTCTCCTACTGAAGCACCACTCTGGAATTTGCTTCAGAACCAACCCTCTAGGTCAGAAGATCCAACCTCTCTCCTTACCATTCCATACGACCCATTAACTTCTGAACCCATCATCCCCAACCAACCAGAACCCAAACCAACAGATCCACAACCCAGAACGTCTGATCACTCTGCTCCCAGAGCATCAGCACGTCCTGCTGTCAGAACCACGGATACAGACTCTTCATCAGCCTTCACACCTGTATCCTTCCCCATCAATGTCTTTGACTCTCCTCCCTCCAATACCTCTGAATCACTTAGAAAATTCATGGAGGTTAGGAAAGAGAAGGTATCTGCCTTGGAAGAATATTACCTTACCTGTCCAAGCCCTAGGCAATATCCTGGCCCTAGACCTGAACGTCTAGTTGACCCAGATGAACCTATCTTGGCCAATCCTATCCAAGAGGCAGACCCCTTAGTCCAACAGGCTCACCCTGTCCCTGACCAACAAGAGCCAATTCAACCAGACCCTGAACCTGAACAATCAGTATCTAACCAATCCTCGGTTAGATCACCTCACCCTCTGGTTGAAACTTCAGACCCTCACCGTGGAACCTCTGAACCCAATGCTCCCATAATTAACATTGGTTCTCCACAAGGTGCCTCTGAAGCTCATAGCAGCAATCACCCAGCCTCTCCTGCACCCAACCTCTCCATCATTCCCTATACTCACCTTCAACCCACATCTCTCTCTGAGTGCATCAATATTTTCAATCATGAAGCCTCCTTGAGGCTCCGCAATGTGCACGGTCAGACTGACCTCAGTGAGAATGCTGAAAATGTGGCTGATGAGTGGAACAATTTGAGCACTTGGCTGGTGGCTCAGTTTCCCGTTATGCTGCAGCTCCTGCATGCAGAGGGAAGTCAGAGCATTGAGGCTGCAAAGCAAAGGTTTGCTAGGAGGGTGGCTCTTCATGAACTCGAACAGAGAACCAAGCTTCTTGAAGCCATTGAAGAAGCCAAGAGACAGAAAGAACAAGAAGAAGAAGCTGCCCGTCAAGCAGCAGCTCAGGCTGAACAAGCCAGACTTGAGGCAGAACGTCTTGAAGCTGAGGCTGAGGCAGAGCGACTTGCACCAGTTCTGTTTACTCCTGCTGCTTCTGCTTCCATTCCAGAACCTCAAGCTGCTCAGAACGTTCCTTCCAGCTCTACTCCGACAAGCTCATCCAGACTCGACATCATGGAACAACGTCTTGACACTCATGAATCCATGCTGATTGAGATGAAGCACATGATGATGGAACTTCTGCGCCGTACTGACAAATCTTAGTTTTTTTAGGATCTCTTCTTTTTCTTCCTTTTCCTTATATTTAACGTTGTTTTATTTAAACTCTACTTATTTACTTACTTTAATTTGTTCATTTGTGATTCTATATGCATATATCTATATATATTTGTGTCACATATGTTTGCAAAACCTGTTTTATTCATAATTGTTCTATGTTTACATCATAATTCTTTCCATCATACATTATTCCCTATATCTAGAATGGAGGATCCTTCCTCATTCTTCTGCATTCTTGGCGCTGCTCCACTCTTTCCTTCTCCAGACGATCCAATGCATACTCTATGTTGCCAAGTTTGATGCTCAGATCATCTTTTTCTAGACTATCTTCTGTCGTCTTAAGTCTCTTTTCCACAGTTTCTTTCTCTTCCAGCAGATTCAGCTCCCGCTGGCAAAGCCTCTGAATCTCTTCCACGAAGCAGAGAAACTCCTTCAGATCTTTCTCCATCTCTGGACCAAGATCTTCTTCCAGCAGTGTCTTCGTCAGCTCTTGTATGGTCTTTGTACCATCGGGATGCCTAATATTGAGGAACATATCTTCCTCAAACGCCTTCCTTCTGAGCTCTTCTAATGCCATTCTGTATGATGCCATTTTTCTTACTGAAAATTATTCGAGATGTGAAGCTTACCTTTCTCTCCAACGTTTTTATAGGCTTCACTTTCTCTCTGAAAGTTAATGCTCTTACAGTTTCTCGAGGTTAAGTTCTTGGTAACTGACCCTTCTATTTACTCACTTGACCGGTGGTAAACGTTCATCCCTTGCATTAACTCTTCTATTTATTCTCGCCTCACTCTGATTCTTACATCGTCTTCATTTTCTTTCAACTTAGACCTTCTCTAAGGGGGAGTACCTTGTACTTCAAGCTAAGTTTTTCACACCCAAGCTTTTTGCTTATGACAAAAAGGGGGAGTAAACCCAGTTTTTGATGTGTAAGATGTGTTAGTGTGACTTATTTTTCTTTTGGAGATTTTAAGAGTTCCACCTTCATGACCATAGATGTGTCACTGGGCAAATACAAGGAATACATTTCACTTCTTCTGAAGTGATTCTAAGTTGACTCTGATACCCAAGACTCTGATACCTTGTCCATGACTCTGATCACTTATGCGCTCTGATTATTCGTTTTTCATCTATGTCATAAGCTTTTCACTCTGAACTCTTATATGATTTAGCTCAGAATCTAGACTTTACTAACGTTTTCATCAAGTATTAGATTCAGGGGGAGCTAAGCTCAGAATCAAGCAGTGACTTGAATTCAGAATGAGCAAGATAAACTATTCACATCAGGATAAGTCTTATTCTATATCTCTAAACTCTGAGTGAATTCAGTTTAATGTTTAAGAATTGTTCATCAAAAATCTTAGTTTTGTCATCATCAAAAAGGGGGAGATTGTAAGATCAAGTTTTGATCTAGTAGTACAACTCTATGTTTTGATGATTACAAGTTAACCTTTTGATATGAACAATTGTGGTACTCTAACGTGTTTTTCTGAGTGTGCTATTTACAGGCTCTGACCCTGACTCAATTTCACACAAATCAGAAGCACTGTGTATAAAGGGTAACCCAAGCAACGCTTTTGCATTCACCATGTTCAGTATGAACAGTGGAAAAGCTTCAGAAGATCTGAAGCTATACAAACTCTGATGAGGACTCAGTCGCTAGAAGCTCTGATGATCCAGAAGTTCTGACAACCAAGAAACACTGAAGGTTCAGATGTTCCGATGGTGTAGAAGACTCTGAAGATCCAGAAGCTGAATAGTGGAAACTCTGAAGTCCAGAAGCAAGAAACTCTGAAGGCCATGTTCTTCCCTCTGAGTTCAGAATCAGAAGATACAATGGTCAGAGGATCTGTGCTTTCCCTCTGACTCTGATCAACCGGCTTCACAAGTTCCAATACGAAGCATTCCTCTGATCAGAAGTCTCCTAGGTTAAAAGGTCAAGTCGCTATCCAAGTACAAAAGCAAGTGTACCTTCCTGACGACCTACCTAACGTTCTCAGCCACAGCAGAAGCTGGATTTTCCAGAACTGCCCTCCAACGGTAGCATTTCCCATGCAACGCTCAACCCTAATCCTTGGAGTATATATAGAGGCTGAAGATTGAAAGAAGCGGCAAGAAGAAAAAAATATACAAGAAGCAATACACACGCGCAAGATATATTCTAAGCTTTCTTTCATCTTGTAATTTATTTTAGTTTACACTCAGCTTATTCAGAAGCAAACCCTTGTAAACACCAACCTCAAACAGTTGTTTGATTTTCCTTTAGGAGATCAAGGTTGATCGGATCCTAGAGAAGACTAAGAGAGTGAATCTTAGTGTGAGCTAAGTCAGTGTAATTGTTAGTCACTTGTAGGTTTCAAGTGCAGTTGTAACTCTTACCTGATTAGTGGATTGCCTTCATTCTAAGAAGGAAGAAATCACCTTAACGGGTGGACTGGAGTAGCTTGAGTGATTTATCAAGTGAACCAGGATAAAATCCTTGTGTGCTTTTCTATCTCTATCTTTTGCACTTAGTTCTCGAAAAGATTTGTTAAAATCTTTAAGGTGGTAGTTTTGTACTGAAAACGTTATTCAAACCCCCCTTTCTACCGTTTTTCATACCTTCATATGATTGATGTTGTTGGTTGGTCTTTGGCTTGTGAGGTTGAAACAGAAGCAAGGAAAAGTTTTTGGAAACCCTAGAGCCACTTGATGGTTCGTCCGAGACCTATTTTTCGGGTTTCGGTGAGTTTCTTTCTTCCGATTCATGCACAAGTTCACACGATGTTATGTTTGATGGAATTGCTATGAATTATGTGTTGAGATGCATGATAATGTGAGTATAAGTATTGTTGTAGCATGAATAAATGCCTGACTGAGATATATTTAAGAAGGTCGCTCATCCAGTTGTAATTCCTTCTGCTATTGATTATATTTCTTGTCGTTTATGTTTTATCCGACGTTGAACTGTTAAGACTCTAGGTTGACATATTAGAGCCATTAACAAAGAAAATTGAGAATTTAATCGCTTGCAAGTAAAATGTGATATAATTGGAACATAGGTCTAGTGATGACTATGGACCATGAGAACGCTGGTGCCGTTAGAGACAACGGTTACTTGCACACGAGGGTGAATAGGTGGATTGACTGTGTTGGTCTCCACGTGATGACCATGATTGACTCATGGGATAGGGATTGACTGTGTTGGTTTCCCTGAGATTTGTGAATTGACTGTGTTAATCTCCACGTGACTTGGGTCGACTGTATTGGTCCCCTTGTGATTGTGCATCTGTGGATGTTCGAGATTGGCTAAGGTGTTGAGGTGGTTGTGTGAAGTAAGGATCGTTAGTTTAACCAAATACCTAGGTGACTAACTGTTCTATGATATCCTATTTGTAAGACCCAAGTTTTTAAGCTTAGAATAAGTGGAAGAGATTTCCATTTACGATTAGGCTTGATGTATCGTGAAAGGAAACCTGAACAAGAGTTTACCAAATGAAATAAATTTATGAAGGAGAAAGTTCAGGAAAAGTCAAAGGATCGTATCGAAGTCGATAAAAGTTATAGCACGATCGTTTTACGCTTAAACCTAGGTCAGAAACCCTAGTATATAGCTAATTTTCACTTTTAGGCACGATGGAAGTTAATTCCAAAAATCTTCAGAGAAATGTTAGAACTTCTCTTTTTCCATATATCACAATCGTTTCGAGGCGAAACTCTAGGATCTACGAACGTCCGATTCCAATCATCGGAAGTTTGCCGAAACCGAATCCCTGGTATTTCAAAACCCTAGAATTTCTCGACGATGAAGACTTTTTCTATTCAGAGCTTCAAATGAATATTCTACATGCGTACACCCATTTCTCTTGATGATTTCAATCTTTCTTCCGAAGGAAGTTTTCCATTCCGACATTCGATGCAAAAAGCAACTTATCGGGTAAAATAGTTTTATACCGACTATGCTTTAGTTGCCAAAAATACAAAGAGACCTCATTTTAGTTTTGGAATTCTTTCGCCAAAACATATCTATTAATTCACGGAGTATGACGCCGGAAAAATCAGATTCGCGAAACTTTCATTTTCCCGCGAATTTCCAACCTTTATATATAGCAAAGAAAGGAAGAAAAACTCAAATTTTCCTCCATTTTCTTCATCAAGGCCGCGAGTTCTACAAGGGAGGGAGAAGAGAAGATTTTCTTCATCGTTTGCTTGATTGTCGATCAATCAGTTGCTATTTCAAGGCTTCGAGGTATAGTCGCTAATCCTTACCTCTGATCGCTTTTTCCATAGCTTTTCTGTAGAGTTTTCTGGGCGGATAGTTTATGGGTTTTTGCAAAACTATCCTGAATCTTTCATTTATGATTCTAAACCTCTTCTATATGTGCCCAAGATCACTTCTGCCGGATTAGATTTTCCGTTATGTCGCCGGAATTCCGCCGGAATCAATTTTAGCCTTAAATACCCATTTTTGGAGTTTTTGAGGTAAAGCTTCAACCTTTAGGCTAAAAACTATCGCCTTAGCTTAGTGTTAGTAGGATTAGTTGTCATAAACGTCGTTAGTAACGTCCCTGCAAAATTTGGTTTTTGGGATTTCAGTTTTGAAATTTCTAAGTTAAAAATCATAACCAAAATACCCCTGCGACAGTTTTTGATCCATTAATTTTTCCGAGTTCAGAATACCCTTAGTTACGGCTAATGAAAGCATAGGAACCAATTTTGATCGAAGAAAAATCGAGCCCTACAATTGTGAAAAGTGGCCGAGCCCTATAGAGGAGGAGGGGGAAAATTCCTTTTCCGAAAACTTGTCCTTTCGCGCTAGATTATCGTACCTCGGAGTATGAACTACTTCGTGTAACCTTAGTGAGCATTGATAGCTTAGTTTCCGAAAGATTTTGATAGAATTCTGTGGTTTTACTTTAAAGGTTCTTTTGAAGAATTTCCTGAAGATCAAGGAGCTCATTGTGAAGGAACGTTTGAGGAGAACGCTGGAATAACTAGAGGTAAGGGCAACTTACCTTGCTAGTTAATGCTTTAGGTGTCGATGAATTCGACTTGATTTATTGTTTATGCACTTGTTTGTGTTTGACTGGTAAAATGTTTTCTGAGGCTTCGGCTGACAATGTAGATGATTCATCTACTGAATGTTTTTGAGAGTGAATTACATGCTATAGTGCTATGTGGGTAATCTAGGATGTGTGGTGCATGCTTTATACGCTAAGTGTTAAGTGTTTATGATGAGATTTATGGATATATGACATGTTGTTGATTGTGATGATTTAAATATACTTTGCGCTAGAAACTGAGATTCTGAATGGTGAGGATAGCGGGCAGGTCATGCCGATTTTATTTTGAGAGTTTTGGAGGAAGCTTGATAGGACGAATGAGATTCGGGCCTTGTTATGATGTTTATGGATCGAGACATTCTCTGGAGTCATTTGGGGATTTGGAGATCCCGAGAACTTATAGGATTTGCGATAAGACTAAAAGGATATTATTTTGAAAAGAAAACTCATAAGACATTAAACAACCTCTAAATCTTTAAGTAATGGCGTTAACCTCGAAAGGAAGCTTTGGATGCAAATCTTAGTTGTGGAAAACGAGAAGTGTCGTCGGATCCAAGTGTTGAGAAAGTTGAGAAGTTTTGAGTATGTTGATACTCTTGTGCTGTGGGAGCAGTCATGTCGTTGGGCTATCCGAGGGATAAGCCGGGAGACTGATAGTTTTCGAGTATGTCGATACTCTTTGCTCGCTGAGCAGTTTTTGACCATCGGATGGAGATGAGTCGGATGATTCGAGGAATCATCATGAGTTAAGTTTATACCTTCGGGTACAGTTTATGCCTTCGGGTACAGTTTATGCCTTCGGGTACAGTTTATACCTTCGGGTACAGTTTATACCTTCGGGTAATTCGGACATCGACGGGGGATATGATCGACCGTGAGGTTAGGATCGACCTGTTGATTGTCGGGCATAGCGGAGGGAAAAGTCGACCCGCAGGGTTAGGACTGATCCGGCTATGTCAAGGTTGTAAGTGACACTCGGGGGTTATGGTCGACACAATGCCAGTGTTAGGACCGACTCAAACGTGCCCAGCCTACTCTTACAGTTTATACCTTCGGGTACAGTTTATACCTTCGGGTACAATTTATGCCTTCGGGTACAGTTTATGCCTTCGGGTACAGTTTATACCTTCGGGTACAGTTTATGCCTTCGGGTACAGTTTATGCCTTCGGGTACAGTTTATACCTTCGGGTACAGTTTATGCCTTCGGGTACAGTTTATACCTTCGGGTACAGTTTATACCTTCAGGTACAGTTTATACCTTCGGGTATAGTTTATGCCTTCGGGTACTGTTTATGCCTTCGGGTACAGTTTATGCCTTCAGGTACAGTTTATACCTTCGGGTACAGTTTATACCTTCGGGTAATTCGGACATCGACGGGGGATATGATCGACCGTGAGGTTAGGATCGACCTGTTGATTGTCGGGCATAGCGGAGGGAAAAGTCGACCCGCAGGGTTAGGACTGATCCGGCTATGTCAAGGTTGTAAGTGACACTCGGGGGTTATGGTCGACACAATGCCAGTGTTAGGACCGACTCAAACGTGCCCAACCTACTCTTTCCGGAATCGTCGAGATTGACGTTGCATTGACATATCATGCACTCTAATTATATTCGTTGGGGATTTGGATGAGTAGATGTTGATAAATATCGTATGTGCTTTGATGATTGAATTGTACTAGAGTGTTGATAACATGCTATGTTTAAACCTTAGGGTAGACAATGCAGAACTTATATGTATATATATGACATATATATATCTATACCCCTTATACTTTACCTGTTGTCTTGTATTCTCTATACTATATTCCGTAAGTTGACCCTTGCACGTGCTACCTGTGTTTGGGGGGCTATGTATGCCCTTTTTGTCAGATGTCGTTGGTGGATTCTTCCGTGATTCCTCGTCGTTCGGGGAAGACCCGGAGCGAAATGACTACTATTGAGCCTTCGATGTGGACCCGGACTTCATGCATGACCAGATGGGAGTCGATGATGGAAGTATGGGGGATGGGTGATTAGAGTCTATTAAGGTTGGGTGTTAGTGTCCTAGCTCTGACTTGTTCTTATTTTTGAGGGCTTGTGTTGCTAACACTTGACCTAACATTTTGGGATTGTACATTTTGCCTACGGGCGTTACACTTTTCTACTTTCCGTCATTGGAGGTTACTCGTGACGAGGTCGCTATTTACAGCGGGGGATGCTATATATATTGTATATTAGTTCTGTTGCCTTTCGCATTTGGGTTTTATTTAATTCAGTCTTGTCTTAGTTATTATCAAAAAAAAATACTTACGTTTTTCCGCATTAAGTTTACTTTTGGTTACTAAAGTGACGCCACCGAAATCGGGGTGTTACACTATTAATGTAAGAGATAATGTGTGATGTGAGATGTATATTCATGTTTGATTTGTAACCTGACCCTTGCTTGTTTGTTTCTGTGTTATTTTGGGGGGGGGGGGTAGATGGTGTTGACGAAGACAACGGTGTCGACCCATTCTTGGGAACTGATGCGATATGATGAAGAGAAGGATCGAGCTTGGGCGATCGACACATCCGGAGTCCGAAAAGTTTATGGCGGTGATGATGGAGCTGATGAAGATTAGGGTTTGGGATGTGAGACCTCTACTTTCTTTCCTTGGGGTTGAGAGTTGCGAGTGGGTAGTGAACCATTTACTCATTTTCAGTTGGTTTAAGTTGATGTAATTTATCTCTTTACATTCCAGACAAGTGTTACATTTGGTTCCGAATGGTTACTAATTTTAAAAGGTTTGGTTTTGAGTAATTCCGCATGTTTTTGATGGTTGGTTAATTTTGAAGATTTTCGTAATAATGAATCTTGTCACTAATGATGATTAATAATTTGACGACGAAAATTCTTTACGAAAATTGAGGCGGTTTGGTTACTGTGTGACACTCGAGGAATCGGGGTGTTACACCTGTTCCCAAGAAAGTATCTTCTAGATAGGATGGACTACCTCATACGGAATTGAAGAGTCACTCTGAAGTGCACAAGCACAAGGTAGTCCATGAGTAACTCTCAACACGCAACCACATGGCTCGCCATCACCCTTCATTCTATTCTATTCATTGTGGATGAGCTGTAGGACCTTTCAAGACACAAATCCCCTGACATTTTTATACATGGACGACTTGAAATGGTGCTCTACAATGTGAATACTACACTGAAAAGATGCTTGGATTTCATTGTTTCGTACAATAGTCAAAACCTATCCACTGCATCCCATGAGGCGCACAAGTTCCCCTTGCTGTCTTTAAGCATCATCTTCAAGGTTGAGTGTGCACCTTCAGCCCTGCATACAAACAACATACCCTATCACTTTCTAGTCTAAAACATGTAAAACAAGTAATAAATTAGCAAGTCTATCAAATGTAAAACATATCACAAGTAATAAATTGTGCATTGTACCTGTTACTTGTTGTTCCAAAATGCGTCACAGAATTTGTCCATGCATTCACAACTTTCACCTTGTGCTTTTATCATGTAGTAGAAATGTAGGATATGAAGTTTGGATAGTTTTTACACGTGGCAAACATGTCCTTCCAGTCCTCATCAAATTGTTTCATTGTTTAAGCATTTATCACTTATCAGGTCTTTCCAGTTGTCCATCTAAACTAGCAAAATCGTCTGTGCCAATCAACACTTTGCACTTTGCCTCAATATTCTTGTTTATGTGGAACCTGCATAATAAATGGCTAGAATTGGGAAGGGTTTGCTGAACAACACTCAGTAAAGCCAAATCCCTGTCAGTCACAATCACTTGAGGTAATTTGGCATTTTCTGCAAGAAGAGACTTCATACACTACAAGGCCCAAATATAGTCATTTGTGTGATGTCTAACCATGTAGAAAAATGCTATGGAGAAAGTCAAAACAGTTGAAGTGAGGCCAACGATTTCAAGCAAGGGGATCCGGTATCTGTTTGTCTTGTACGTGCAACCCATGATGACCACATGAGGGAATGTGTTGAAGAGTCTGACAACATCAGGATGAGCCCAGAAAACATCTCTAATGACGTCTGAATCGTCTTGCTGTTTTTCAAAGTGAACATTCTTGTCTTCTATCAACTTCTTCATCAAATGTTGCATTTCAGTCAGTGGCCCCCGATCGAATTTTCTAAACCTTTTGCTGCAACTGTAAACTTGAGTGAATAAAGTCAAGTTACTTGGATTTTATTCCTTCAATGACACTAGCATGTGTCTCGGTGCAACCCAAGACTTAGCCATGGTTTGCACAAGCCCCTTATCTCATTTTGTTAATCGACCAATGTAGGAGTGGCCAACTAGTGATCTAGCTGGTTCATGGTTGTGTAAACCGCACATCACTTTCTGTCGGTCGTCCTCTATGTTTAAAAGGACAACCGCACTTTTTTGACCCGGTGGTGTTGTACTTGAACGTATCCGGGTCCTTGTACGGCCTATACACACCATGCCTCTCGTACCGCACAGTAACAAATATATTTCCTCCATTTATTGCTTTGTCAGACCTTGAGATCACCAACACATATCCATTCTCCTTCCCAACATTCCGAGCCCATTGGAGAAGCTCATCACGAGTATCAAATATCTGTTCAATGATAACATATCGCTTTAGAAACAAAACATCCTACCAACCATCACCAATTATTCAATGATCATCACAACACTCTCAAAATTTATAAATAAAACATTCAAATACAAAGTAGTATGTTCCATCACTAATTATTCAATGAACTTGATTAGTTGCAAATAAATGTGTGGCGTCCACACTTATACATGGGGGCACCCACGGAGCGATATTGCTAGGGTCAACATTTCCAGCATCATATGCGCCTTGAAGCAGAAATCTTTTTCATACAGGTATGGTTCTGTCATTGAGCCTGCATATAACACACTGCCACTAGTTAAACATTTAGGGAAATGAAGTTTCGACGTTCTCTGGAAGTTTATGTTCCGAAATACTTTGGAAAATTAAGTTCCAAAGATCGTCGACATAAAAAGTTCCGAAACAAGCTCGAGATCAAAAGCATACAATGGCGGTGCAAAAAAGGAAAGGTAGCTAAACAACAATGTATATGAAGGATATGAAGGGGGAAGAAATAAAACTTACCCACAACAAAAGATGGAACTTGGAAGGAGATGGTGGTTGAGGAGGGTGGTGCAAGATTGAACTTGGAAGGAGATGGTGGTGGGACGAAGAAGAAAAGTGAAGGAAGAAGAAGAGTGGTGGTGGAGGAGTAATGGGAATAAGATGGGAGTAATGGGGGGATGGTGATGGGGTTGGTGGTGGAGGAGTAATGGTGGAGAGGTTGGTGGAATGAGGGGAGTAAATGTGAAGGGGGAAGAAATAAAACTTACCCACAAGTCAGTGTATTGTTAGTCACTTTGCAGGTAGCAAGTGCAGTTGTAACAAAACTCTGATTAGTGGATTGCCTTCATTCTAAGAAGGAAGAAATCACCTTAACGGGTGGATGGGATTAGCTTGAGGGATTTATCAAGTGAACCAGGATAAAATAATTTGTGTGCTTTCCTTATCTCTTATCTCTTTACTTTTATCATTGGTGATTGAAGAGATTTATTTAAATCTCAAGTGGGTTGAGCTTTTAGTTTTAAAACGCTATTCAAACCCCCCCCCCCCCATTCTATCGTTTTTCATACCTCCATTGCCTGATCATACCAATAGTTTTCCAGTTTGTCTTTGTCCATTCTGCATCAGATGTATTTGTTGGTTTAGTACCATCTCCGTCAATGGAATCATTCAAATCTTTACAGAATAACAAGTATTCCATTCGGGATTTTCAGATAGAGTAATTGGAAGAATCCAATTTCAGCATAGTACCAACAACATCATCATCACCCATTATAAGAGCACCAAACAGAACTCCAAGCAAGGAGATCAGATACCAGTTGTTGCGGATAGATGACAAATAATATAAATAGACAACAATTCATCGAAAGCTCTAAATCGACTCTTTCCCCCGGTGCAATTTAAATAGCCTTTTAGACAAACAACTCAAACAATAATAATAAGCATAGAGCAAAACAAATAATATGCAAGAGACGCCTGAATTTGTTATTCGATAGAGGTAATCGAATAGAAATTCTATCGTTTACCTCATAAAAATATCATTGACTACACATTTGGTAGTATAAACTTCAAAAATAAAATAAACAATGTTTTCTCAATTCAATGATGGTAATAGAATAATTTTCTATTTCTTACCTCATAATAATTCATTGATTATCGCATGAATGATTTGAAATTAAACAAAATCATTTAAAACTCAAATTGATCATTCAAAAGAGAACATCTGTTAAACAGTTAGAACTACGCAACCTTGATGTATCTTCACAGAGAATACGTAGTCGGGATTTAATTCACGACATACACTCGAAAATAAAAACCTTAGGGTTCCATGTAAATAATCATTTTCTCTCTTTTTAAATATTAAATCATAAGACATCAACATTTA
Source organism: Lotus japonicus (assembly GCF_012489685.1). Classification (NCBI taxonomy): domain Eukaryota; kingdom Viridiplantae; phylum Streptophyta; class Magnoliopsida; order Fabales; family Fabaceae; genus Lotus; species Lotus japonicus. The sequence goes on from NC_080042.1 coordinate 13,605,094, forward strand.
ATTCTTCTTTTTTTTGGGTAAAATAAACATTTTTATAGTTACCAATTTTTGCACAACTAATTAGAGGATACCGTTTTTACGGACGTCGTGAGGTGCTAATACCGTCCTCACACATAAACGACTCCCGAATCGAGAACTCTGTCTCAGACTAGTTTTCTATTTCTTTTTAGGGTTCCAATTTCCACTGATAATTGATGGCAACTCTATGCATATTCTCATACATAAATTATTTATCTATTTATTTCATTTTTTTGTGTCGTCCTGCCATACCTCGATTGCGGCAGATGAATAATAAGAAATAAATAAACGATTGACGCTTACCATGAAGATCCCCCAGACCTGTGGGAGGAGACGTGATAACGACTTTGCATTTAAAGAGTTCACATTTATTAGCAACTGGTCTAGTCAAAGCAACCTTTAAATGAAAGTTTGTCAAGGGCAACTAATCTTCTTTGACCTTGTAGCTCTCTCGAGAGAAATCCTATTGAATCTTATTCTTGATGAATTGTGAACCAGCTAGATTGAGGACATCCCAACTGTTGGGAAATCCATAAGTGTACGGAATTCGTCCGGTTTTAAATATCGAACCACAGGGATTGTGAGTGAAAAACTCAGTTAAAGTCTTGAGTTCAAAGGTTTGTTTTATTGTGATAACGAAACGTCGAAGTAGCAATAAGGAAAAAGGAAAATAAATTCAAAAATGAAAAATATTGCTTTGGATTCTTGCTCAACTAGTCCATTTAAGCACATTATCCTATGCACATAAACTCATGAATTCCTCCTTGATGTTATAGCCTAAGCAACTACCTATCGATGACTCGCATAGATAAGCTCAATTCCTTGTGTACTTAAACATTTGTTTGAAGCATAAAGCTTACAATCTATAGGCCAACAAACCCCAACCCTTCCTCTATTCCTAGTAGCAAGCATAGAAGGGGTAATCCCAAATCAGTTCCCTAATCCATAACAAACTTCAGTTCTGATTATAGAAAAGCATAAAACAAGCATGCAATCAAGCTTAGATTAAAATTTAGAAAATGGGATTCAAGGATAGAAGAAGAACATGTGAAATAAAACTTAAGATTATAATTTAAATATGAAAAGTCTTACAAAGAACACCAAAGCAATAGAAGAGATTAGCCATGCTTGGCTAAGAACCTGGATTTCAAGCTTGGAAGCCCTCTCACACTCTCCTAGATGCTTCTTTCCTTCTAAGGTTTACATAGTATCAAGAGATTACAAGAGATATGAAACAAAACAACTAAACACCTATTTATAGAGTTTTCAGACGTGTCTGGGCACTCATGCATTGGGAAGTGGCGCTCAAGCATTAGTTGTCAGAAAATTATATGTTGGCTTCAGAGTGCCGAGCGTTCGAGTGCTAGTGCTGGGCGCTCGAGCGCCAGCCTCAGATTTTTCAGCTTCCTGACTTCTGTGTGTTGTGTGCTCGAGCATTGGTGCTGAGCGCCCAGGAGCCATTGCTCACCCAAAAACCTTCAGAATTACAACTTAACTCCACTTCAATGCAAACTTCAAACCTCCAAACCTCTTGACTTTCCTTCTTCTTCAGTTTTCACCTGCTTATTCTCATCAAAGCTCAATGAAAATATCAAAAATAGCAATGGTTTATTGACACAAGTGACCCTAGAACAAAGACAAATGCTAAAAGACACAAAACTATGCTAAAATATAAAAAAGGTCCCTAAAGAACTACAAAATTACTAAACTTATGCAAATGAACAAATAAAAGTAAAAATGCATGAAACACTACATTCGACAAAGAAAAAGACTAAAAAGAAGCAAAGAGAATACCCTAAAACTAGGACAAAATCCTGGTCATCACACCACTATACTCAACTACAACTCACCCTCGAGCGTCACTAATACTAGCTTGCCCTCAAGCACAAAGAATTGCTCCAAACACACATGCCAAAAGAGGAATACATGTTCAAAAACATTTTCCAAAAAGGAGGATCAAGTGAATGTAGTTAGTTCCAAGATAAAAATTCAACAATCAACTGCATGGAACTCTCAGACAAAGAAGAATTAGAGTCCACTATGAGAAGCATTTAGAATTAACATCCTAGCATGAGACAATCATTTAGTGCACTGAGCACACAAGCAGTTCATAGGTTCTGGGAATCATTTAATCAAGAGCAACGAAAGTTGACAATGCATTACGCAATGAGCCTTCAAAAGGATTGTGATGTTGTCTAGGTAAAGCACAAGGTAGGTGGTCCCTAAAGAAGACAAAGACTGTACAAAGTGATTGTGGTCCTCCTTGATTCCCTGAGCTCAAAATAGTTGATACTTAGCACACAAGTCTCCTAACCCCTTTTTATTTCAACATATTTGTTTTTTTCTTTTTGGAACTCCAATTTTGACAAGGAGTTCTTTTTTCTTTCTTTTTACTTTGTTTTTACCATAAACTTCGGGATCAAGAGACAATTGCACATTTTACAAACCAACTCCATAAAGATACAAGGACCACAACTCCCGAATATCCAACCAATCAACCGGCCCATACATCAAGGGTAACAAAGAATCCTCCACAAAGGCTCAAAGCGGTCAACTAGGAACAAATATGTATATACACAAATTTTGAAGTCCAAGAAAAACCTACCAGTCTCAAGAATGCAAGTCTCCCTCAGGAAACAAAGAATGAAATCAACACTACCAAGAAGTGCAAGTGAGTCAGGATCCTCAAGGAAAACTTATAGTGAAGGGTCAAAGATAGACCCTTGTGGACTCACATCAACTCTATCCTCAAGAAAACACTTAGAAGACCGAAGTCTCCCCCTCTCTTTCCCAAACATACAATCACTCCCCCAAAAAAACACATGGTATCTACAAAAACATTTTCAAAGCGGGCAACATGTGAGAGAACAAAACTAGGGAACAAATCTATCAAGTATAGGAAGTAATGACCAAGGCATAAAAGATTCTATCTACAACAATGCATGATCAAGAAGATAAACAAAATCTATAAAAGAAAAATATGCAAAAATGCATGGACTAAACTCAGAGTAAGAAAAGAACCTCATTCCTAGTGATTGAGCGCCTCCAAGTAGTCTCCACTTGACTGTAAGACCCTGAAATAAATAACTAGATTATTTATTTAATTTCATTATATTAATTAATTGAGTGTTTATAATCTATTATTATTTTTAAAGTTATTTTCCTGACTTGATTTTAATTACGAATCAAGGAAATCATTTAAATGATAATTAATTTCAAAATATTTTATTTTCTATAGTTTCATTGAAAATAGAAATAATATCATTAGTCTTCTTATTTTTAATAAGCCATAACTTTTGTTTTATTCGATAAACTCAATTCAACGCTCCGTGAGCTATCTGACAATTGTCTTTTTCTTTCAAATGATGATAAGTACTATTGTCATTTTCTTATAATTTATACTTGACTTATACGCATAATATGACGACGTCATATTTATTCTAATTGTCTCACAGTTATTCTTTAGCTCAGTTTCTACTTCTTTCTTGGTCTATGAATCATTTTATTTTGCTCAAAGTGATTCAAATTTATATTTTATCATTTCATAGAGTTCCTCATAATTTTTGGGATAATAATATATCACCCTTATATTTTTATCTTAACTCTATGAGCTAAATCATTCAGTGTCTAAATCAATTCGTACCGGTTTTAAAAAAATATATATCTTCTCAAAATATAATTAGAAAATATCTCACCATCCTTATCCCTCCATCCACCTCATCCTCGACTCACTCTCATTTCTCTCTTCCTCACTATTTCTTTTTCTTCCTTCACGTTTTCTTTCCTTCTTCAGCAGACCCATTTCTGCTCTTTCTTCCTTTCTTCTCCTTTTCTTCTTCTTTTCTTTCTTTGTTACCTACTTTATCTCCTTCTTTTATTTGCTGCAACAACTCCCCACCGTTCCTCTTTCTCTTTTGATCAGCATCTCCACATCCTTTTCTTCTCCATGGACAACCAGTCCATGAGCCACCACCTCTACTCTCCCTCTTGCAACCGCTGATCACACCATCACTATCACCATGATTCTTCTCCTTTCTAATTTGCAGCAACAAACATGGCACCACCACCAATATGAAAGCCACACACACCCCTCCTCATCACATATTTGCTCCATCTTCTAACCACCACCGTTCCTTGCTCTCCATGGAGCCTAACAATCCACCATCTTTGTTCTCCTTCTTCTGGTTTTGAATGGAGACCCCCATGAAAGGACCCAAGCACCACCACCGTGAGCTCCACCACGCAGAGGACGCCACCGGCACATCATCTTCTCATTTTCCTTGGTAAAAGCCTTAATTTCTTGATTAGTATGTTTGTATATTTGATTTCTAAATTTATCTGGGGTTTAGATGAATCAAAATGGTTTGAGATAGTGTTATGGTGCTGAGAACATGTTGGAAATTTCAAAACCACGTTCTGTTATGAAGTCCGTCACAAACATCAGTTTTTCCGTCACAAAGCTCTGTTTTTCCGTCACTAACAGAACCTGCAGGGGACAATTCCCTGTTTCGGTTCTCCAACTTGTAAATTGCATAACTCTCTCATCTTTTATCCGTTTTAGGTGTATGATCAATTTTTAGAAAGCCCCAAGAGTCTACTTTAATATAAAACACATTTGAAACTCTTTCTACTGCTAATTGGCTGAAGAAAATATATATTTCTAATGTAATATGTTTTACTAATCTCTTTACGAAGGTTGAGTGGTTGAGTAGAGTTTTATGTTAATGTATTAAGTTTTCTAAAAAGTTGTTTCCTTTGAGTTAAGTGGTTTTGGGGGTTTTAAGGATTTTGTTTTAAGCCTTAATGTGCTTGAAAAGCTTTTGCGAAAAGTTTTGAAAGTCGAACAAGTTGTCGGAGTGTTAGGGAATAAGCGTATTGATACTATCTCGCTAGTCGATGGATGCTTAGGAATAACAAGATTGGATAGAGTTAGAGCAATTAAGTTTGGATTTCCGAGTGAGGAATTAGACTCCGAAAGGTATTAATTAGAATGGATTACGTTATGATTGCAATCTTGATGTTGGAAGATGACTTAGGATTGAATCTTGAATTCCAAGAAGTCTATGAGCTTTACTATAAATACTTGGTTCTAGAAGGTCTAGATTTGAAACTTTGGAAGTTCAAGGACTTAGAAGTGATTAAGGGATTGATTGAGGACTAGAAGTTATTTCTTAGAGATTGATGACTTATCTATAAGTTGGGATTTTTGTAGAACCAAAGTGGAGTTTCGAAGAAACTAGGGTTGTGTGTCTAATGAGATATCGCGAGTTTAAGTTTAAGAGAAATGATTCGATCGTTTTGAAGGAGCTTATGAGTCATGAATAAGTACATAATCATTAGATAAGAAGAGTTGTTTGCCTTGGAAGTTAACTATGGTTTATGGATTACTTGATAAGAGTTAGTGGTTTTGATAAGAATTGATAATGATACAACGTTGGCTTGAGGAATAGATCGTGAGAGCGAGTTGAGACATTAAGTTGTTGTAGGTGACTTGATAAGTAAGTATTGAGGATAAAGAGGATTATGGAATAGAAAACGGGAAGAGATTACTTAAGGAGGATGATAGGAGAATGCTATTGCAGATGTTGTGTTAATTGCTTTAACGGGAAGTGGTGTGTAGTATTGCGAAAATACCTCAATGAGTATCCTATTAGAGACTGAGATCTCTAAGGAAAATGAGAGGAGTAAGTACTAGTAATGTGTACTTATCTATTTTGACAAGCATATGAGTATTTGGTTTTAAAGTTGATTTACTAAGTCATAAGATTTTGAAGCTTTGTTATTGCTTTGTTGTCATTATGATGACTTATCTTAATTTCTGAGGTTGATCTTGATGGTTTATAACCATTAAGGAGATTGAGTTAAACTTGTGATTTCGTCGAGTCAATTGCTTGAGAGTGTAGCTTTAGACTTGGAAAGTAGGTAGCTCAATTAGTGATTATGTTATGTGTACTTATGAAGGGTATGAATAACGGAAGCGCTTGACGACGAAGCCAAAGAACAGACGGAAGTGAGCCAACACGGGAAAGCAAAGATATGACTGGATTTGATTTGAGTCGCAACTTAGTAAGGAAAGCGCCTAAGGTTAGGGCAACTTAAATATTTAGCTATGATTGCATGATAGGCGTCGATAAATTCGACTTATGCTTTATCTGATGTTGGTTATGATGATGAGTTGATGTTATGATGCTTTTCCATAACTTGTGATGTTGTGCTTTTGTTGGATTGAGCGTTTTGACGCAGCTTCGGAGTGGAGATTCATTGATCTGGTGATCTTTGATATTTTAGGTTGGATGAACAACCCTAGGCAAGTCCAAATGTGGGGTTTGAGACTTAGCCATATGTTGGAATTCTTAGACTTTCCCCGGGAAATGTATTTTGGGTGGTTGATCTTTGAAAACTTAGAATGATAGAGCTTTGAAAAACTAAAGACTTGGGAAACTTAGACTTTGAGAAATAAACTCATAACTTGACTAATTTGAATTGAAACAATTTTTATTAACGTTTAAGCATAGGAGAACTGAAGGGGAAAACATTTACGAAAGACGGGGAAAAGTCGACCTTTGTTGTGGGTTTGGAGAGTTATCGGAATTGGGGAAAGCCACTAAGGTGAGCTATGGTGATGATTGAAGTCACCGAGTACTTTAGTACTCTTGGGGAGTGTTGTGGAGCCGTGTTGTATTGACCGACACCTAGTGCTCTTGTTGTTTGGGCTGTGTTGTATTGACCGACACTAGACCCTTGTGTTTTCTTGTTGGAGTTGTGTTGTATTGACCGACACTTACTCCGAGTTGTGTTGTATTGACCGACACTAACTCATGGGTTTGTTGAGATTGGGTTGTGAGCTAGACACTTTCGTGGTAAGGACGATTCGTTGTTTGGCTAACCACGTTGCATTCAATCGGGTGAATAACGGGAATGGTTCACCTGTGCATATCATGGTGAATAACGGGAATGGTTCACCTTGCATTAATGATGAATAACGGGAATGGTTCATCATTCGGTGAATAACGGGAATGGTTCACCAAGGATGAATAACGGGAATGGTTCATCCAGGATGGATAACGGGAATGGTCCATCCATAGTGAAAATGCTTCACTTGTGGCGAACGGGAACGCGTCACAAATCCGGATTCATATTGTGCATTTCACGCATACATTCATGCTGACTGAGACTGTGTGCTGTTTGTTTATTGAAGCAATGTTAGAGCCATAACATGCTAGGATTACTTATATGCTTATATAACAACTTATATATATACCCTGTCACATGTTGTGTGTATATGTACTTATTGCTGTGAGTTGACCCTAGCGCCTTGGCTTTGTTTGTATGTTTGTGTTTGGGCGGTCGGCCTGCTGCCAGACGACGAAAGGAGGTGATGTGAGCAGATGCTACTCCACGTGGAAGATCTATAGAAGACTCGAAGAATAGAGTCGGGTGTAGGGCTAGAGCCTTTGGGTAGAAAAGCTTACCGTTATTGGTTTAAGCTTGCAGGATCATTTTATGATTTGTATTTAAGGTTTCGGGTAGGTTCCCGTGCATTGCTTTCCTATGGTTACTCAGTGTGGAAATCATAGGGAGTATATCGGATTTATGGAGTCATTGCATAGTGAGTCCGTTGTTGGATCTTAGTTTATTTGTCATGTACTTTATGCTGTGCCTTGATCGAGGCCAGATGTACATTATTTACGGTTGGGAGTATGCATTACATATTTTAGAAACACTTCGAAAAGGAAAAAAAAATAAATACTCACATTTATAAATCCCTTTTGGAAAAGATTGCATATTTACTTTAACATGTTACTACCGTGGCACCCGAAAATCGGGGTGTTACATTGTGGTATCAGAGCTTTGGTTGCGATAACCAGAGCTTGTTGGGGAATAGGTCTTCTGTGCTAGGTTGTGTGAACTCTGTAATCGATCAATTGGGTGTTGGTCGATTGACTGAGTGTTACTTTATAGATCGTTTGAATTGTTTCCTAAGGAAACAATGTGTAGTTATTAGGGCATCATTTGAGGGTTGCTTGCTGAGGGCAATCCTGTTGACGGCTTGTTTTCTTTCTTTAGCGTAGTAGAAAGCTTCTTGCTTGCTATCACTGCTTTGAGCACTGACTGCTTGCTTTGACTTGGTGGTTACTGCTTCCACCAAGACTTTAACCGTTATTGTTAGTTCCTGCACTATCATGTGGTATTTCAAGTAGAGATTGCTATTCTTCTGATAGTAATAGGGTATAAGTATGAGACTCATTCCTTCGACCGTTGTTTGTATTTAAGTATAGAAGTTATATAGGGTTTAGAGAATTTCATTAAGCCTTGAAGTTTGTCTTAGACTGGTATAAGCTAGTAAGGAGAGATAGAAGCTAAGAATGAATCCTAATGAGACGTTGTATGAATTCCAGGAATTAAGGTTGTGTCTTTTTCAAGACAAAATTGTTAGAGATTGAATAGATTAAGAGATGATCTAAGATTAGACACTACTACAAAAAGTACTTTTCACATCGGGCGAAAAGTACTTTTCACATCGGGTATACAACCGATGTAAACAAAGGTGATGTGGTATGTCCCCACCTTTTCACATCGGGTACACAGCCGATGTGAAAACTACACATTTCACATCGGTTAATGCCGCAACCGATGTTAAAAGTATGTTTAGTAATTTCTTTTTCAAATCTGCACGTGTATTTCACATCGGTGGAATCAAATACCCGATGTGAAAACTACACATTTCACATCGGTTTATGCCGCAACCGATGTGAAAAGTATGTTTAGTCATTTCTTTTTCAAATCTCCACATGTATTTCACATCGGTGGAATCAAATCCCCGATGTGAAAACTACACATTTCACATCGGTTTATGCCAAAACCGATGTGAAAAGTCTTTTTTTTTTTAAAAAAAAAAACAAAACCAGTTATGTTTGGAATCAATTAAAAAGTCATACCTAGCACATTTTCCATTCAGAAATAGCTCATATAATTAGCTCATAACTAATTTAACTTTCCAAAGTTCCAGTTACAGAAAGTGAAGTAGCACACACTGTTAACCTAACATAGAAGGAAATGAGAGAAAGTGGATGAATATTATTTTCATTAGTACATTGCACTAACTATCTCTCAACCAGTATAACTAGCTCATTCATTACATAATGAATCTGATGAACAAAAACTGCAAGTATAGATAAACACATACCCTTAATTTAGACTTTCTACTAAATACATGCTCCAATCTTTTTCCCCATAACGATCTTTTTCACCACCTACATATGGAAGAATATAAGAATAAAGATGAGGGAGAAATAGAGAACTAAATCAACAAACTTCAGCTTTCTCATTTATTTACAATTGATCCATTGCAAACTTAACTTTTCTACATAGATGTAGGTTAAACAATTGAAAATTAAAAACAGGAGTTAAATCAGGATGTCTAAAAGAGAATAAAAAATTGAAAAGCAAGAAGCAGCTAACACTGAAATTGTTAAATGACAGAAAAATGAAAAGCCAAATACAAAATGATGCAGGTAAACAGTTAAGGCGTGAGGGATGTGAATTTCTAAAATGACAATTGAGGCCTGCAACAATAAAAAAACTCAGATCATGCTTTTATGGACATGGATGAGGCTCTGTGAATTTTATGAGCAAACGATGATTATGAAACTTTGGTAATCAGAATTAGCAGCATGAAGGAGTGCTTATTTTTGCAAATAAAAAAAAAGAGAAAAGATTTGGGTAAATGTGAGACCTCATAAAATAATCTGGCCAGAGACAGTCACCGATGTGGAAGAGGAATCAATATCAATATAGCTAAACTCTTTTCAAATAACCACCACTTTTATCTCTCTTCAAAAAATCATTCTCTAGCTAGGAAAAAAGTAAGGAATTCAAAATGAGCAGTTAAACAAACAAGCAAATTAGAAATTAAGATCACTGAAAATGAATATTACTATCTATCATATATTACAATCTTTACGGAAATCATCAATGAACTTAAAGGGTGATAAAAAAGTACCTTCTTTATTAATGCGGTCCCCTTCTCACTAACATAAATACCATCAAGAAACTTCCTGATATCCTTGTTCTTAACATGGAATTTATGTAACAAAAACAACAAAATAACCAAAATTAAAATCCAAGCAAGACAAAAATTAGACAACAACAAAGTCAGGCATTAGCATGTATCCATAGAATGAAAAAAAATTGTACCTGATTGATAAGGGCACATGACCTAGAAACAAGCTCAATGTCATTTCCATCGAAAACCAACTCATCCTTCACCTTCTCAGATCGCACAATGGAAACTCCATCAAGCATATCCACTTTCCTCACCTAATCACACAATGACAAAATCCATAGTTCAATTAATCAACAAGAAAAATCAGACTTGAATTACCCAACTAAACGAACAAACGAATGCAAAATTAAATTACTTGAAAAAAAGCACATTATTGACACAAATGCACAGTTCAAAGTTAATAAAAAATAAAAAATGGTCAGCACTTAACCAGTTAAACAAACAAGCAAATGAGAAACTAAGATGACTGAAAATGAACATTGTTATCTGACCCATATACCAATCTTAACGAAAATCATCAAAGGAGTTGAACATAGGGTTTAGGGTGAACGAAAAGTAGAAAGCTATGGATCTTGATGCCAAAATTCATTTTTCTAGTAGTGCACACTCCAGAATTCCCCATTGAAGTCGCCAATTAGTGCACCTTCATGCAAGTTGTTATCTTTAGCATGACTGCGTGCAGTGGAAGTGAGATATATTCCCTGAAAGCCCTAACTTAGATTAGTAAAGATACAAGAGGCTAATGACAATTTGAAGAAAATATAGAACTTAGACATGTTTCCATGTATGTACCTGTCCAACCAACATTATAGAAGCAAAAAACCCAAGAAACAAAGAGGACGGAACCAGTGTATAACTGCAGGATGAATAACACAATGAGGATAATTGAATTTTGATAACTAGAAACTATAGGTATAGGAAGTACAGCTCAAAAAATTGAAAACTGTGTTAATGGTCAATCTGTTCCCTAAAAGATTTTGCCGCTAGTAAGTATGTCTTTGGAAGAAGAAAATACTTGCAAAGTTGCAAGTCCCTGAACATATAAAACATCAGTCAAGTTACAGAAGTTTAAGTTGATTGTAGTGACTAAATTGAGTGACCGTTTAAACATTCAGGAACTTTCAAATATATTACCTTGACCTTCTTAGTGGCAAAATCATTCGAGGCGTGATCTGTATAAAAAGAGAAGCTTCTGTATTTCTTAGTGACAAGACCTGCTATTGAATCACATATGAGCAAGACAGCCAGTGAGCATGAACTTGACAATACAAATGCAGATTGCAGAAATTATTGATCACACTAGTATAGGGGAAATGCTTCACGTTACACAAGAATACAACCCTAGATAAATAGTAGATACTCTCAAATGTGCACAAACATTTTCATGCCAAGCTACAAAGGAAGTTCTCAACTGGGAGTTTGCAATGCCAACAACGAGGGTTTATAGTAAGTCATGGATTAGAACATGTTTAAAACATAACATAAACTCCCAAAATATCCTTATTTCAACAAAGAAAGAAAATATTGAAAACCCACAATCCAAAATTGTTTTTCCTCTAGGAATGCAAAGAGCAGAATTGAAAATACAAGCACCTTTTGAAGTAGGTAGGTCCTTGTCGTCCTTTCTGTAATACTCCCTAATGGAGACCAGTGTTTTCCCTCTGAAATCCTGAATCGTCACCTTCCTCTTCTCTGAAAGCTGAAACAACCCACCAAAACAAACAGGAAAACAATCAAATTTCTTCAACCTAAGCAACCATTGCTTCAAAAAATAACCAGAGTGTGAAGATGAAACAGACCTTGCAGATGATGAGATCGCCATCGTCATCGAACTCCTTGTCCTGGGTAACTCCTTGTTGTTCTTCATCTAGCTGTTGCCGCTTCTCTTCGAGAAAAGCTTGCACGATCTGCTTGACGAAGGCTTTGAAGGGAGGGAGAGAGAGGTCGAGGCCTGGAGTGTCAAACAGAGCTCCAGAAACCGAAACCGAAGACGCCGCGCCAGAGATAGAGTTCGATCTGGTGAGGTTTCAAGCTTAGAGCGCAAGATATTTGTTTTCGTAATGAGAGGAAGAAAGGGTTGTGTCGAATTCACAAGGTCCTTGAAGGAAGCTAACAACAAGGTCCTGAACGAAGCTAACAACTCGCCGCTGAACGAAGCTAACAACAAGGTCCTTGAAGGCAGTGAGAGCGAAGGCAGTGAGAGCGAAGGCAGCGAGAGCGAAGGCAGCGAGAGCGGCGACAGCGAGGACCGGCGACAGCGAGAGCGGCGGCAGCGAGGACCGGTGACAGCGAGAGCGGTGAGTAGTGGCGGTGAGGCGACGATGCGAATGCAGCGAGAGCGGTGAGGCTACGATCGGGTTTTGGGTTTGTTTTGGGTTTCTTTGTGAGAATGCTAGGTTTGTGATGTGTTTGGGTTTAATTTTCATGAAGGACTTTTCACATCGGTTGTATTATATCTGATGTGAAAAGTACTTCATGAGGGACTTTTCACATCGGTTGTATTATACCTGATGTGAAAAGTAATTCATTAAAATTTCAAAAATGCCACCGCTTTAACCTTTCACATCGGGTTTTATAGCAACCGATGTAAAACATATTTACTAATTATTTTTTACATCGGACATATTCTGAACTGATGTGAAAAGTCTTATAAAAGTTCACTGTAATTTCGAAATTGCCACCGCATTACCTTTCACATCAGGTATTTAATCAACTGATGTGAAAACCCTGATGTGAAAAATCCTTTTTCTAGTAGTGAGATGTGACAACTTGATGAGATAGACTCATTGGCCTTACTAGTGGGTTTTTTCTGAATTTCCATCGCCAAGATATTGAGCCTGATCAACTGAATATTGAGGGGGTGATATTTGGAATTACAACTGGCATGGACTATGATAGGAGGATTGATTAGATTTGATCGATGATTAGTCGAGCTGATAAGTAGGTTATGTTAAGCACTTGATTGTAGAGAATTAAGATCTAAATCTCTGGAAGTTGATGATTGTCGTGTAGTCATTAAATGGTTAGTTCGCATGATTACTTTAAGTAGAGATAGTCTAAGTCAATAGATTCAATGTTGGAGATGCCTAAGTATTCTTTCGAATGTTATGAAACCATAAGTTATATGATTGTGTACTAAATACACTGAGAGACTAAACTTGTTGGTTTACTATCACTTAGTTAGACTCTAGAGGAGTAAGTAATGATCAAACAATGATTTTGGATTTCAGAGGAACACGACGAGGTTAGCAACTGAGAGTTTATAAGTTGAACTGGAATCTTATGGTCGAGATTGATTTTGTAAGTTGAGAATCATGGGTGAATAAGAGAGTTAGTGGTTTTAGTTTTGAGGACATCAGTTAGATCTTCGGAGGTTTAAAGACTAAGGATTGTTTGACGTGAGACTAATCAAGCTAGAGATTTTGAGTCTCGAGTTGTGTAGAGTGTTAAGACTTGAGATAAGTTGTGATTTGATTTGTGACTAAGAGGAAGGTTGACTTTATGGTTTGAATAAGGGTAGTTCGGAAAGGAGATTAGGTTGATGGATTGTTAGATTCTAATTAAGAAGGGAATTTGCTTAAGAGTTGTTGGTCAATGGATGTTGAGTGCGAGATTTTTGGGTAGAAGAAACTTGTGACGAGATTAGAATAGTATTAGCATGATGTTATGATTGTTAGTGTTATGGTTGAACTATTAGCGGGAGGGCATGACGATACATGTGAGGTCGTTCATGTAGGCGATTGATGTAGGTGCTTAGAACACTACTATGAGCATGATATCTAGATCTAGTGGAGGACGATTAGTAGATACCTAAGTCGTGCTTCTTGTCTTGTATGTCACCTTTGAGGTGAATTCGTTGTGACGTCTCCCAGTTTTGGGATGCACTCTGACACTACTTAGGGTGGAAGGAAATGTGAGGGAATGTTATTCCCGAGTTTTCTCTGACACCAAGTTTCGAGGACGAAACTTTCTTTTTGGGGGGTAGTATTGTAAGACCCTGAAATAAATAACTAGATTATTTATTTAATTTCATTATATTAATTAATTGAGTGTTTATAATCTATTATTATTTTTAAAGTTATTTTCCTGACTTGATTTTAATTACGAATCAAGGAAATCATTTAAATGATAATTAATTTCAAAATATTTAATTTTCTATAGTTTCATTGAAAATAGAAATAATATCATTAGTCTTCTTATTTTTAATAAGCCATAACTTTTGTTTTATTCGATAAACTCAATTCAACGCTCCGTGAGCTATCTGACAATTGTCTTTTTCTTTCAAATGATGATAAGTACTATTGTCATTTTCTTATAATTTATACTTGACTTATACGCATAATATGACGACGTCATATTTATTCTAATTGTCTCACAGTTATTCTTTAGCTCAGTTTCTACTTCTTTCTTGGTCTATGAATCATTTTATTTTGCTCAAAGTGATTCAAATTTATATTTTATCATTTCATAGAGTTCCTCATAATTTTTGGGATAATAATATATCACCCTTATATTTTTATCTTATCTCTATGAGCTAAATCATTCAGTGTCTAAATCAATTCGTACCGGTTTTAAAAAAATATATATCTTCTCAAAATATAATTAGAAAATATCTCACCATCCTTATCCCTCCATCCACCTCATCCTCGACTCACTCTCATTTCTCTCTTCCTCACTATTTCTTTTTCTTCCTTCACGTTTTCTTTCCTTCTTCAGCAGACCCATTTCTGCTCTTTCTTCCTTTCTTCTCCTTTTCTTCTTCTTTTCTTTCTTTGTTACCTACTTTATCTCCTTCTTTTATTTGCTGCAACAACTCCCCACCGTTCCTCTTTCTCTTTTGATCAGCATCTCCACATCCTTTTCTTCTCCATGGACAACCAGTCCATGAGCCACCACCTCTACTCTCCCTCTTGCAACCGCTGATCACACCATCACTATCACCATGATTCTTCTCCTTTCTAATTGGCAGCAACAAACATGGCACCACCACCAATATGAAAGCCACACACACGCCTCCTCATCACATATTTGCTCCATCTTCTAACCACCACCGTTCCTTGCTCTCCATGGAGCCTAACAATCCACCATCTTTGTTCTCCTTCTTCTGGTTTTGAATGGAGACCCCCATGAAAGGACCCAAGCACCACCACCGTGAGCTCCACCACGCAGAGGACGCCACCGGCACATCATCTTCTCATTTTCCTTGGTAAAAGCCGTAATTTCTTGATTAGTATGTTTGTATATTTGATTTCTAAATTTATCTGGGGTTTAGATGAATCAAAATGGTTTGAGATAGTGTTATGGTGCTGAGAACATGTTGGAAATTTCAAAACCACGTTCTGTTATGAAGTCCGTCACAAACATCAGTTTTTCCGTCACAAAGCTCTGTTTTTCCGTCACTAACAGAACCTGCAGGGGACAATTCCCTGTTTCGGTTCTCCAACTTGAAAATTGCATAACTCTCTCATCTTTTATCCGTTTTAGGTGCATGATCACTTTTTAGAAAGCCCCAAGAGTCTACTTTAATATAAAACACATTTGAAACTCTTTCTACTGCTAATTGGCTGAAGAAAATATATATTTCTAATGTAATATGTTTTACTAATCTCTTTACGAAGGTTGAGTGGTTGAGTAGAGTTTTATGTTAATGTATTAAGTTTTCTAAAAAGTTGTTTCCTTTGAGTTAAGTGGTTTTGGGGGTTTTAAGGATTTTGTTTTAAGCCTTAATGTGCTTGAAAAGCTTTTGCGAAAAGTTTTGAAAGTCGAACAAGTTGTCGGAGTGTTAGGGAATAAGCGTATTGATACTATCTCGCTAGTCGATGGATGCTTAGGAATAACAAGATTGGATAGAGTTAGAGCAATTAAGTTTGGATTTCCGAGTGAGGAATTAGACTCCGAAAGGTATTAATTAGAATGGATTAAGTTATGATTGCAATCTTGATGTTGGAAGATGACTTAGGATTGAATCTTGAATTCCAAGAAGTCTATGAGCTTTACTATAAATACTTGGTTCTAGAAGGTCTAGATTTGAAACTTTGGAAGTTCAAGGACTTAGAAGTGATTAAGGGATTGATTGAGGACTAGAAGTTATTTCTTAGAGATTGATGACTTATCTATAAGTTGGGATTTTTGTAGAACCAAAGTGGAGTTTCGAAGAAACTAGGGTTGTGTGTCTAATGAGATATCGCGAGTTTAAGTTTAAGAGAAATGATTCGATCGTTTTGAAGGAGCTTATGAGTCATGAATAAGTACATAATCATTAGATAAGAAGAGTTGTTTGCCTTGGAAGTTAACTATGGTTTATGGATTACTTGATAAGAGTTAGTGGTTTTGATAAGAATTGATAATGATACAACGTTGGCTTGAGGAATAGATCGTGAGAGCGAGTTGAGACATTAAGTTGTTGTAGGTGACTTGATAAGTAAGTATTGAGGATAAAGAGGATTATGGAATAGAAATCGGGAAGAGATTACTTAAGGAGGATGATAGGAGAATGCTATTGCAGATGTTGTGTTAATTGCTTTAACGGGAAGTGGTGTGTAGTATTGCGAAAATACCTCAATGAGTATCCTATTAGAGACTGAGATCTCTAAGGAAAATGAGAGGAATAAGTACTAGTAATGTGTGTAAGATCAAGATTTGGTCATGTGGTACAACTCTATGTTTTGATGATAACAAGTATTTATTTGTGGATGAACAACTATGATACTCTAATGTTTGTCTTGAGTGTTTTGACAAACAGGTTCTGATTCTGACACCAGAAGATATATTCGTCAGAAGATCTGAGGATCAGAGGATCTGAAGATCAGAAGATCAGAGGATCTGAAGATCAGAAGATCTGAAGATCAGAAGATCAGAAGATCAGAAGATCAGAAGATCAGAAGATCAGAAGATCTGAGGATCAGAGGATCTGAAGATTAGAAGATCTGAGGATCAGAGGATCTGAAGATCAGAAGATCTGAGGATCAGAGGATCTGATGATCAGAGGATCAGAAGATCAGAAGATCTGAAGATCAGAAGATCAGAAGATCTGAGGATCAGAGGCTCTGAAGGTCCAGAAGCTCTAAAGGTTCAGAAGCAGAAGTAACGAAGGTCAGAGGATCCAAGCTTCCCTCTGACTCTGATCACCAAGCTTCACAAGTTCCAACACGAAGCATTCCTCTGATCAGAAGTCATTGGTTAAAGGCAAATGTCTCTATCAAGAAGTACAAGAGCAGTGTACTATTCTGAAAAGCCTACCTACCAAGGTTCAGCCACAGCAGGTTCTGGAAGTTCCAGAAATGCCCTCCAACGGTCATATTCTCTCAACAGAAATATCCTTTGCACCTTGGACTATAAAAGGCTGAAGAAAAAGAAGAAAGCTAAGAGAGAGAAACCAAGAGCTGCAATACAAGAAAAGATTCAAGCCTCTACTTTCTTCATCTGTTCTTATTTAGTTTACACTCAGCTTATTTAGAAGCAAACCTTTGTAAACACCAACCTCAAACAGTTGTTTGATTTTCCTTAAGGGACCGGGTAGGTCAGTATCCTTAAGAAGACTAAGAGAGTGAATCTTAGTGGTGATTCCTTTAGGAGATCAAGGTTGATCGGATCCTAGAGAAGACTAAGAGAGTGAATCTTAGTGTGAGCTAAGTCAGTGTATTGTTAGTCACTTGTAGGTTTCAAGTGCAGTTGTAACAATTATCTGATTAGTGGATTGCCTTCATTCTAAGAAGGAAGAAATCACCTTAACGGGTGGACTGGATTAGCTTGAGGGATTTATCAAGTGAACCAGGATAAAATACTTGTGTGCTTTTCTCTTCTCTCTATCTTTATCCGCTGCACCATCTATCTTAGAGAAACCGAAAAGATTTACTTTAAATCTTAAGGGGAAAGTTTTTATATTGGTTTTTGATAAGAACCCCTCTGTTGATATTCTGAACGCTATTCAACCCCCCCCTTTCTACCGTTTTTCATACCTTCAATTGGTATCAGAGCGCAAGTTCTGATTACCACACTTAACAGTGTTCAGTAGATCCGGGCCAGTGTGAAAAACTCATGGATTCCACCACTACTACAAGCAAATATCAATACAGTGCAAGACCACCTATCTTTGATGGTCAGAGATTTGATTTCTGGAAAGACAGAATCAAAAGCTTCTTTCTTGGCTTTGATCCTGATCTTTGGGATTTTGTTGTTGATGGCTACACCCCTCCTGTTGATGTACATGGTGTAAAGATCCCAAGGAAGAAGATGAGTGAAGATCAAAAGAAGGAGTTCAGAGATCATCACCGATCAAGAGCTATTCTGCACAGTGCCATTTCATATGAAGAATATGAGAAAATTACTGATCGTGATTCCGCCAAGGGCATCTTTGAATCCTTGAAGATGTCTCATGAAGGAAACAAGAAAGTGAAAGAATCAAAGGCACTGTCTTTGATCCAGAAATATGAATCCTTCCAAATGGAACATGACGAATCCATTGAGGATATGTTTTCCAGATTCCAGTTGATTATTGCTGGAATAAGACCCCTCAGCAATAGCTACACCACTGCGGATCATGTCATGAGGATCCTTAGAGGTCTTCCTGAAAGCTGGATGCCTTTGATAACTTCCTTGGAGTTAACTAGAGATGTTGAGCAGATGAGTTTGGAAGAACTCATAAGCATACTGAAGTGTCATGAACTAAAGCGTGCTGAACATCAGGATCAGAAGAAGAAGTCTATAGCCTTGAAATCCAAATCTGAAAAGGCTAAGGCTCTCCAAGCAGAAGCAGAAGAATCTGAAGAAGCCTCTAAAGATTCTGATGAAGATGAGCTGACTCTGATATCCAGAAAGCTCAACTGCATCTGGAAGCACAGGCAGAGCAAATTCAAAGGCTCATCAAAGGACAAAAAGTCAAAGAAGCATTTCAAGACCAAGAAGAGTCTGATGGTGACTTTTGATGAATCAGAGTCAGAGGATGTTGACTCTGATGGTGAAGTTCAAGGACTCATGGCTATTATCAAAGACAAAGGAGCAGAGTCAAAGGATGCTGTTGACTCTGACTCAGCATCAGAAGGAGATCCTACCTCAGACGATGAAAATGAGGTATTCGCTTCTTTCTCAACCTCTGAACTGAAACATGCTTTGTCTGATATCATGGATAAGTATAACTCTTTATTGTCTAAGCATAAAAAGTTGAAAAAGGACTTATCTGCTGCTACTAAGACTCCTTCTGAACATGAGAAAATTATTTCTGATCTGAAAAATGATAATCATGCTTTGATCAATTCTAACTCTGTGCTTAAGAACCAGATTGCTAAGTTAGAAGAAATTGTTGCCTGTGATGCCTCTGATTGTAGAAATGAATCTAAGTATGAAAAGTCTTTTCAAAGATTCCTGGCTAAAAGCGTAGATAGAAGCTTGATGGCTTCATTGATCTATGGCGTGAGCAGAAATGGAATGCATGGCATTGGCTATTCTAAACCAATTAGAAATGAGCCCTCTGTGTCTAAAGCTAAATCCTTGTATGAATGCTTTGTTCCCTCTGGTACCATATTGCCTGATCCTTTACCTGCTGAAGTTGCTCCATCATCTCTTAAGAAAGGAACTTTCTCTATGTCAAAATATCATGCTCAAATTCCTTTCCATTATCCTGCTGAAAGACCCAAAGTTGTCAGAACTTCTCGGCTAACTAACAAGAAAGGACCCAGAAAGTGGGTACCTAGGGATAAGATTATATATGTTGCAGATATCTTCAATAGGTCCATCGAAACTCCAACCATGGAACCTGGACAGTGGATGCAAACAACACATGACGGGAGAAAGGCATATGTCCCAAGATCCAAAACTTGAACCTGAAGGTGAAGTTGATCTTGGAGGCATCAGTAGAGTAAGATTTGGTCAAGTCAAAGCTAGCTGAAAAAGCTTGCAGAGATGAGCATGACTGTTTCAGATAGAAACAAAGACTCAGAACTTGTCAAACCAGAAGCAACAACATCAGAAGATGCTTAGCTCAGAATCAGAAGAAGAGTAGGTTCATAGCTTCTCATTCTGAAGTATCTGAAGATGAAATTTTGTCCAGAATGGAGATGTCACCAGAACCACACTTCTGCTCTCATCAGAAGATACACTAATCAGCAGCCAAGTATCCCTTGGTATTCCTTCTGAGGGAGAGTATTTCGTCTTATGCTCTTACTATTTTTTTCCACCTTCATTCTTTTTGCTTATGACAAAAAGGGGGAGAACTTATAGTATCTTGACAACTCCTACATTATTTAGCTCAGAATCTAGATATTACTAACGTTGATATTAAGTATTAGATTCAGGGGGAGCTTAGCTCAGAATCAAGCAGTGACTTGGATTCAGAATGAGCAAAATAAACCATACACATCAGGATAAGTTTTAACTCTGATACCTTATACTCTTAGTGTATTCAGTTTATTTGTTTAGAGTTGTTCATCAAAATACATGGTTTTGTCATCATCAAAAAGGGGGAGATTGTAAGATCAAGATTTGGTCATGTGGTACAACTCTATGTTTTGATGATAACAAGTATTTATTTGTGAATGAACAACTATGATACTCTAATGTTTGTCTTGAGTGTTTTGACAAACAGGTTCTGATTCTGACACCAGAAGATATATTCGTCAGAAGATCTGAGGATCAGAGGATCTGAAGATCAGAAGATCAGAGGATCTGAAGATCAGAAGATCTGAAGATCAGAAGATCAGAAGATCAGAAGATCAGAAGATCTGAGGATCAGAGGATCTGAAGATCAGAAGATCTGAGGATCAGAGGATCTGATGATCAGAGGATCAGAAGATCATAAGATCTGAAGATCAGAAGATCAGAAGATCTGAGGATCAGAGGCTCTGAAGGTCCAGAAGCTCTGAAGGTTCAGAAGCAGAAGTAACGAAGGTCAGAGGATCCAAGCTTCCCTCTGACTCTGATCACCAAGCTTCACAAGTTCCAACACGAAGCATTCCTCTGATCAGAAGTCATTGGTTAAAGGCAAATGTCTCTATCAAGAAGTACAAGAGTAGTGTACTATTCTGAAAAGCCTACCTACCAAGGTTCAGCCACAGCAGGTTCTGGAAGTTCCAGAAATGCCCTCCAACGGTCATATTCTCTCAACAGAAATATCCTTTGCACCTTGGACTATAAAAGGCTGAAGAAAAAGAAGAAAGCTAAGAGAGAGAAACCAAGAGCTGCAATACAAGAAAAGATTCAAGCCTCTACTTTCTTCATCTGTTCTTATTTAGTTTACACTCAGCTTATTTAGAAGCAAACCTTTGTAAACACCAACCTCAAACAGTTGTTTGATTTTCCTTAAGGGACCGGGTAGGTCAGTATCCTTAAGAAGACTAAGAGAGTGAATCTTAGTGGTGATTCCTTTAGGAGATCAAGGTTGATCGGATCCTAGAGAAGACTAAGAGAGTGAATCTTAGTGTGAGCTAAGTCAGTGTATTGTTAGTCACTTGTAGGTTTCAAGTGCAGTTGTAACAATTATCTGATTAGTGGATTGCCTTCATTCTAAGAAGGAAGAAATCACCTTAACGGGTGGACTGGATTAGCTTGAGGGATTTATCAAGTGAACCAGGATAAAATACTTGTGTGCTTTTCTCTTCTCTCTATCTTTATCCGCTGCACCATCTATCTTAGAGAAACCGAAAAGATTTACTTTAAATCTTAAGGGGAAAGTTTTTATATTGGTTTTTTATAAGAACCCCTCTGTTGATATTCTGAACGCTATTCAACCCCCCCCCCCTTTCTACCGTTTTTCATACCTTCAATGTGTACTTATCTATTTTGACAAGCATATGAGTATTTGGTTTTAAAGTTGATTTACTAAGTCATAAGATTTTGAAGCTTTGTTATTGCTTTGTTGTCATTATGATGACTTATCTTAATTTCTGAGGTTGATCTTGATGGTTTATAACCATTAAGGAGATTGAGTTTAACTTGTGATTTCGTCGAGTCAATTGCTTGAGAGTGTAGCTTTAGACTTGGAAAGTAGGTAGCTCAATTAGTGATTATGTTATGTGTACTTATGAAGGGTATGAATAACGGAAGCGCTTGACGACGAAGCCAAAGAACAGACGGAAGTGAGCCAACACGGGAAAGCAAAGATATGACTGGATTTGATTTGAGTCGCAACTTAGTAAGGAAAGCGCCTAAGGTTAGGGCAACTTACATATTTAGCTATGATTGCATGATAGGCGTCGATAAATTCGACTTATGCTTTATCTGATGTTGGTTATGATGATGAGTTGATGTTATGATGCTTTTCCATAACTTGTGATGTTGTGCTTTTGTTGGATTGAGCGTTTTGACGCAGCTTCGGAGTGGAGATTCATTGATCTGGTGATCTTTGATATTTTAGGTTGGATGAACAACCCTAGGCAAGTCCAAATGTGGGGTTTGAGACTTAGCCATATGTTGGAATTCTTAGACTTTCCCCGGGAAATGTATTTTGGGTGGTTGATCTTTGAAAACTTAGAATGATAGAGCTTTGAAAAACTAAAGACTTGGGAAACTTAGACTTTGAGAAATAAACTCATAACTTGACTAATTTGAATTGAAACAATTTTTATTAACGTTTAAGCATAGGAGAACTGAAGGGGAAAACATTTACGAAAGACGGGGAAAAGTCGACCTTTGTTGTGGGTTTGGAGAGTTATCGGAATTGGGGAAAGCCACTAAGGTGAGCTATGGTGATGATTGAAGTCACCGAGTACTTTAGTACTCTTGGGGAGTGTTGTGGAGCCGTGTTGTATTGACCGAAACCTAGTGCTCTTGTTGTTTGGGCTGTGTTGTATTGACCGACACTAGACCCTTGTGTTTTCTTGTTGGAGTTGTGTTGTATTGACCGACACTTACTCCGAGTTGTGTTGTATTGACCGACACTAACTCATGGGTTTGTTGAGATTGGGTTGTGAGCTAGACACTTTCGTGGTAAGGACGATTCGTTGTTTGGCTAACCACGTTGCATTCAATCGGGTGAATAACGGGAATGGTTCACCTGTGCATATCATGGTGAATAACGGGAACGGTTCACCTTGCATTAATGATGAATAACGGGAATGGTTCATCATTCGGTGAATAACGGGAATGGTTCACCAAGGATGAATAACGGGAATGGTTCATCCAGGATGGATTTCATCCAGGATGGATAACGGGAATGGTCCATCCATAGTGAAAATGCTTCACTTGTGGCGAACGGGAACGCGTCACAAATCCGGATTCATATTGTGCATTTCACGCATACATTCATGCTGACTGAGACTGTGTGCTGTTTGTTTATTGAAGCAATGTTAGAGCCATAACATGCTAGGATTACTTATATGCTTATATAACAACTTATATATATACCCTGTCAAATGTTGTGTGTATATGTACTTATTGCTGTGAGTTGACCCTAGCGCCTTGGCTTTGTTTGTATGTTTGTGTTTGGGCGGTCGGCCTGCTGCCAGACGACGAAAGGAGGTGATGTGAGCAGATGCTACTCCACGTGGAAGATCTATAGAAGACTCGAAGAATAGAGTCGGGTGTAGGGCTAGAGCCTTTGGGTAGAAAAGCTTACCGTTATTGTTTTAAGCTTGCAGGATCATTTTATGATTTGTATTTAAGGTTTCGGGTAGGTTCCGGTGCATTGCTTTCCTATGGTTACTCAGTGTGGAAATCATAGGGAGTATATCGGATTTATGGAGTCATTGCATAGTGAGTCCGTTGTTGGATCTTAGTTTATTTGTCATGTACTTTATGCTGTGCCTTGATCGAGGCCAGATGTAAATTATTTACGGTTGGGAGTATGCATTACATATTTTAGAAACACTTCGAAAAGGAAAAAAAAATAAATACTCACATTTATAAATCCCTTTTGGAAAAGATTGCATATTTACTTTAACATGTTACTACCGTGGCACCCGAAAATCGGGGTGTTACATTGACCTTCAGGCGCTCGAGCGCTATAGAAGCTTGCTCGAGCGTCAATGTATCTCTTTATGTTTCCTTAAACATCAAACAGAAGACAAACCGTAAAATAGAAAAAAACATGGGTTATCTCCCATTCAACCTTAAGTTAGAGTCTTAGGTAGACTATCAGAACAAAGTAAAAGGTAAACTTCAAACTCGTAACTTAAAAAAAAAATCACAAACAATCCCCGGCAACAGCAGCAAAAACTTGTTGGGAAATCCGCAATTGTACGGAATTCGCCCGGTTTTAAAATCGAACCACAGGGATTGTGATTGAAAAACTCAGTTTAAGTCTTGAGTTCAAAGGTTTGTTTTATTGTGATAACGAAACTTCGAAGTAGCAATAAGGAAAAAGGAAAATAAATTCAAAAATGAAAAATGATGCTTTGGATTCTTGCTCAACTAGTCCATTTAAGCACATTATCCTATGCACATGAACTCATGAATTCCTCCTTGATGTTATAGCCTAAGAAACTACCTATCGATGACTCGCATAGATAATTCTTTGTGTACTTAAACGTTTGTTTGAAGCATAAAGCTTACAAACTTCAGGCCAACAAACCCCAACGCTTCCTCTATTCCTAGTAGCAAGCATAGAAAGGGGTAATCCCAAATCAGTTCCCTAATCCATAACAAACTTCAGTTCTGATTATAGAAAAGCATAAAACAAGCATGCACTCAAGCTTAGATTAAAATTCAGAAAATGGGATTCAAGGATAGAAGAAGAACATGTGAAAGAAAACTTAAGATTATAACTTAAATATGAAAAGTCTTACAAAGAACACCAAAGCAATAGAAGAGATTAGCCATGCTTGGCTAAGAACCTGGATTTCAAGCTTGGAAGCCCTCTCACACTCACCTAGATGCTCCTCTCCTTCTAAGGTTTACATAGTATCAAGAGATTACAAGAGATATGAAACAAAACAACTAAACACCTATTTATAGAGCTTTCAGACGTGTCTGGGCACTCATGCATTGGGAAGTGGCGCTCAAGCGTTAGTTGTCAGAAAATTATGTGTTGGCTTCAGAGTGCCGAGCGTTCGAGTGCTAGTGCTGGGCGCTCGAGCGCCAGCCTCAGATTTTTCAGCTTCCTGACTTCTGTGTGTTGTGTGCTCGAGCATTGGTGCTGAGCGCCCAGGAGCCAATGCTCGCCCAAAAACCTTCAGAATTACAACTTAACTCCACTTCAATGCAAACTTCAAACCTCCAAACCTCTTGACTTTCCTTCTTCTTCAGTTTTCACCTGCTTATTCTCATCAAAGCTCAATGAAAATATCAAAAATAGCAATGGTTTATTGACACAAGTGACCCTAGAACAAAGACAAATGCTAAAGACACAAAACTATGCTAAAATATAAAAAAGGTCCCTAAAGAACTACAAAATTACTAAACTTATCCAAATGCACAAATAGAAGTAAAAATGCATGAAACACTACATTCGACAAAGAAAAAGACTCAAAAGAAGCAAAGAGAATACCCTAAAACTAGGATAAAATCCTGGTCATCACACCACTATACTCAACTACAGCTCGCCCTCGAGCGTCACTAATATTAGCTTGCCCTCAAGCACAAAGAATTGCTCCAAACACACATGCCAAAAGAGGATTACATGTTCAGAAACATTTTCCAAAAAGGAGGATCAAGTGAATGTAGTTAGTTCCAAGATAAATATTCAACAATCAACTGCATGGAACTCTCAGACAAAGAAGAATTAGAGTCCACTATGAGAAGCATTTAGAATTAACATCCTAGCATGAGACAATCATTTAGTGCACTGAGCACACAAGCAGTTCATAGGTTCTGGGAATCATTTAATCAAGAGCAACGAAAGTTGACAATGCATTACTCAATGAGCCTTCAAAAGGGTTGTGATGTTGTCTAGGTAAAGCACAAGGTAGGTGGTCCCTAAAGAAGACTAAGACTATACAAAGTGACTGTGGTCCTCCTTGATTCCCTGAGCTCAAAATAGTTGATACTTAGCACACAAGTCTCCCATTTTTATTTCAACATATTTGTTTTTTTCTTTTTGGAACTCCAATTTTGACAAGGAGTTCTTTTTTCTTTCTTTTTACTTTGTTTTTACCATAAACTTGGGGATTAAGAGACAATTGCACATTTTACACACCAACTCCATAAAGATACAAGGACCACAACTCCCGAATATCCAACCAATCAACCGGCCCATTCATCAAGGGTAACAAAGAATCCTCCACAAAGGCTCAAAGCGGTCAACTAGGAACAAATATGTATATACACAAATTTTGAAGTCCAAGAAAAACCTACCAGTCTCAAGAATGCAAGTCTCCCTCAGGAAACAAAGAATGAAATCAACACTACCAAGAAGTGCAAGTGAGTCAGGATCCTCCAGGAAAACTTATAGTGAAGGGTCAAAGATGGACCCTTGTGGACTCACATCAACTCTATCCTCAAGAAAACACTTAGAAGACCGAAGTCTCCCCCTCTCTTTCCCAAACATACAATCACTCCCCCAAAAAAGAACATGGTATCTACAAAAACATTTTCAAAGCGGGCAACATGTGAGAGAACAAAACTAGGGAACAAATCTATCAAGTATAGGAAGTAATGACCAAGGCATAAAAGATTCTATCTACAACAATGCATGATCAAGAAGATAAACAAAATCTATAAAAGAAAAATATGCAAAAATGCATGGACTAAACTCAGAGTAAGAAAAGAACCTCATTCCTAGTGATTGAGCGCCTCCAAGTAGTCTCCACTTGACCTTCAGGCGCTCGAGCGCTATAGAAGCCTGCACGAGCGTCAATGTATCTCTTTATATTTCCTTAAACATCAAACAGAAGACAAACCGTAAAATAGAATAAAAACATGGGTTATCTCCCATTCAACCTTAAGTTAGAGTCTTAGGTAGACTATCCAGAACAAAGTAAAAGGTAAACTTCAAACTCGTAACTTAAACAAAAAATCACAAACAATCCCTGGCAACAGCAGCAAAAACTTGTTGGGAAATCCGCAATTGTACGGAATTCGCCCGGTTTTAAAATCGAACCACAGGGATTGTAAGTGAAAAACTCAGTTTAAGTCTTGAGTTCAAAGGTTTGTTTTATTGTGATAACGAAACGTCGAAGTAGCTATAAGGAAAAAGGAAAATAAATTCAAAAATGAAAAATGATGCTATGGATTCTTGCTCAACTAGTCCATTTAAGCACATCATCCTGTGCACATGAACTCATGAATTCCTCCTTCGTGCTATAGCCTAAGCAACTACCTATCGATGCCTCATGTAGATAATTCTTTCAAACCAAAAGATAAGCCCAATTCTTTGTGTACTTAATCATTTGTTTGAAGTGTGAGACCCAAGTTTTTAAGTTTGGAATAAACCGAATAAAATTCCTTTTCACGATTAATTTGAGGTAACGTGAAGGAAAACCTGAACAAGTGTCTATTGAATGGAATAAATTTGTGAAGGAGAAAGTTCAGGAAAAAGCTAAGGATGGTATCCAAGTCGATAAAGGTTATAGCACGGTTAGTATTCGCTTTAACCTAGGTCAAGAACGCTAGGAAATAGCTAATTTACTCTTTAAGGCACGATGAAAACTAATTCCAAAAGTTTTCAGAGAAATGTTAGAACTTCTCTTATTCGTCTATAAACGAGCGTTTCGATACGAAACCCTAGAATGTAAGAACGTCAAATTCCAATACTCGGAAGTTTGCCGAAACCGAATCACTGATAGTTCAGAAACCCTAAAATCAACGGACGATGAAGACTTTTTCTATTCGGAGCTTCAAATAAAGATTTCATCCGCGTACGCCCACTCTAATCGACGTTCCAGATCTTTCTTCAGAAGGAAGTATCTGCATCCGAGGTCAAAATCATAAAGTGCATAAAGTGCATTTTAAGCCGGTACACATTAAAAACAAGCCTCGAAAACAAAAAATCATGCTGATATTTCTTTGGAGAATTAGAAGATTCAGCGGGAAGAATATCGTGTCTAAAATACGTTGGAATCAGTAGGAAAAATCGGATTCGCGAAATTCTCATTTTTCCGCATTTTCCATTTCCTATATATAGTATGAAAAATGAAAAAAAAATAAAAAAAAATAGCTTCACAACACACACACACGGCCGAGACATTGAAGAGGAAAAAGGAAGAAAAGTGATTTTTCCAATTCTTGACCGATCGTCGTTCCGTTCGTTGCTACGCGTAGACATCGAGGTACTGATGCTATCCCTCACTTCTGATCGTCAGATCTGTCGACTTTTTCTATG
The DNA here is from genome assembly GCF_012489685.1 of Lotus japonicus. Taxonomy (NCBI): domain Eukaryota; kingdom Viridiplantae; phylum Streptophyta; class Magnoliopsida; order Fabales; family Fabaceae; genus Lotus; species Lotus japonicus. The sequence goes on from NC_080042.1 coordinate 13,633,365, forward strand.
TCTTTCTGTGCTCAAAGTTTTGAGCTTTTTGTAAAACTGTCCAAATAAGCTGATTTTAGTGTCTAAACTTATTGCCTACGTGCTCTAGAGCGTGAATATCCGGTTGTTTTCTGCTGAATGTCGCCGAAATGCCGCCGGGATCAATTTCTGTTGGAAAAACCCATTTCTGGGTAAAGTTCCGTTCTTTAAGCTGGAAATTCACGACTGAGCTTAGCTTTAGTAGGATTAGTTGTTATAAATGTCGTTAGGATCGATCCCATCCAATTTGTTTTTCGAAATTCCAATTTTGAAATTCTGAGCTGAAAATAATGACCAAAATACCCCTGCGACAGTTTTCGACCCGATAATTTTTCTGAGAGTTTCCCTGGCCTAGATATCGCCTAAGAATACCTTGGAATTGATTTAGATCGAAGAAAAAGTTCGAAAACCCTATTTTCTATAGTGGCCGAAACCTATTTGCTTGGGTACTGTGTCCAAAAATAATTTTTGGGTCTCTATGACCTGAGCCATTGCGTAGCTCTTTCAATTGTTGAAATTTTGGCGCCGATTTCGTGTCATTCCGAGTTCTGTAGCTCGAGTTATGCACGTTTTAGCGAATAAAGTGTTTTTGTACAAAACTTGAATCGAGTCAAAACTCATCCATTCGGGGAAAGCCCTTCCATTCGTGCCTAAATGTTGTACTCTGAAGCTTCTTGAGCTTCGTCGAACATTAGTTAGGATTGTTTCGACTGTATCGACTTGTTTAGATTCATTATTGCTTTGCTTGCTCAAAGGTTCAATTGTGGAAACTTTGGGATTGACTGAACAAGCTTGTGAGCGAGACCTGCACCGGGAGACCAGAACAACTCGAGGTTAGGGCAACTTACTTACTAGCTAATGATTTATAGGCGTCGATAAATTCGACTTGAATATTGCTTGATATTGAATATTGCTTGTTATTGAATATTGCTTGGGTATTGTTGATCGTTTGAAATTGGAAAGTTTTTTTCTGGAGGCTTTGGCCGAGTGAACTTATATGAGACGTGTGTCTCCGTTTTCTGAGAGGCTTCGGCCGTTTACTGGTTTCTGTCTTATGATTCCCGCACCATACTCTTATTGCATCGCTCTTTAGAGCTGAATATTGTTGAATTGATATCGAATTGTGCGTGTTGACGCGATTGCGGAGCGTAGGACATTTGAGTTGATGTTGTTGATCTTTCGGGTTGAGAGGAAACCCTAGGCAGGTCCTGACCTTAGGTCTGAGATCTAGCCCTCTTTGAACACTTAGACTTTTCCGGGGATTATATTTGGGGGATTTGGGAAACTTTGAATAGTAGGAATTTGGAACTTGAGAATTTATGGAACTTGGATTTCGATAATAAACCTCATAACTTGATTAACTCCACTTGAAATGCTTTGATTAATTAACGAGACCTTTAGGAAAATTTAAGACTTGGAAATGATTGTGCAAAACGGGAAATAGTCGAAAAGCCTTGAACTTGAGATGATTTGATGGTCGTCACGAGGATGAACCATAGTGACCATGGAAATGTCACTGAGTGCAATATGTACTCCGGCTTTTCACAGCCTAGTCGCAAGACGACTTTGATCTTCGGGTCCTTTTAAATTGAGACTTGTGGTTAAACTCGTACGTGTGAGGACGATTCGATGTTTTGTTAACCATATTGCATTATGCATATGTTTGGGGTTTGGGACGGTCAGAAGACTGGGCCTTCACGAAGAACACCAAGGGTGTATCTTCGACTTTGCGGCGCGAATCCGTATGTCCAAACCCGACGGGTTGGGCCGATTCGGCAATAATTGTTGACACGCGCGAATCCGTATATTCAATCCGATGGATTGGATCGATTCGGCGGTAGTCACTCAGGCACGCGTGAGTCCGTATGTTCAATCCGATGGATTGGATCGATTCAGCGATTGCCATTTTACCTCGCGTGAATCCGTATGTTCAATCCGAGGGATTGGATCGATTCGGCGGTAGTCATTGGACACGCGCAACGTCCGTATGTTCGACTCTTTTGAGTGAACCGACTTGGCGTTGTCATTCGTTGCATGTGCGAGTCCGTATGTTCAACCCGATGGGTTGGATCGACTCGACATGCCTAATTGTGGGAGTTGTGTGTGCGAGTCCGTATGTTCAACCCAAGGGGTTTGATCGACTTGACATGCCTAATTGTTGGGATAATCTTCTGAGTTGACATTGCATGCATACATGCACCCCTACTGATTTATTGAGTCATTGTTTATTGAACTGTTGAGATAGCAGATATCGAATTGTTTATTAGTGCCTTGATAACATGCTATGTATATACCTTAGGGTAGGCAATACATAAATTACATGTAGATATACAACATATATATATATACCCCCTTATTCTTCACATGTTGTTTGTATTATCTATTTTATTCCGTGAGTTGACCCTAGCGCCTTGGCTTTGTTTGTATGTTTGTGTTTGGGCGGTCGGCCTGCTGCCAGGCGTCCGTCAGTCGATTCGTGATGACTCGTCACTCGAGGAAGACCTGGAGCGTAATGATTATTACTGAAGCTTTCGACGAGGACCCGGACTGAATGCATGACCAGATGAGGGTCGATGATGGAAGCATAGGGTATGGGTGTTTAGAGCCTACTAAGGTTGGGTGTTAGTGTCATAGCTCTGAATCGTCATTTGTACTTTTGGGACAGGGTAGTTTCCGACAGATTGCTTTTCGGTGTGGTTCTCCGTTGATGGGAATCGCATGGAGTAGTCGGACGTAAGAAGTCTTTTTGGAAGCCGTTTTGGGCTGACTTACTTTTCGAAGGACTGTATTTATAAAACTTATGACTCTATTTATGAGTCGCACTTGTTTGCCGTTGGGCAACACTTTTAGTTACTTGATGTTACTTTCCGTCACATGAGGACACTCGTGACGATGTTTTTAGTTGCAGCGAGGGCTGTGCTTGTATTGTATATTAATCGCCGTTAATCGCGATTGGGTTGAGTCTTTATTTCGACAAGTCTTTTTATTTAAACAAAAACGAAAAAAAAATACCTGCTTTTCCACTTTACTTTATTTTATTTTCGAGTTACTAAAGTGACGCCACCGAAATCGGGGTGTTACATTGTGGTATCAGAGCTTGTCGAGTCTTTCGGGAGTCTTTGGGGAATAGGTCTTCTGTGCTAGGTTGTGTGACTCTGCAAAGAGTGAAAATTGATTGTCTGCCGAGCGATTTTTCGCTTAGAATTGATTGAAGTTAGTGCTTAATCATATTGTATAGTTATGTTAGATGTTATCTTATGATTAGTACTAACTGTTTGTTTAACTAAACAGAACATGGTGAACATGAACCAACTCGCTGGGGCAATGACTGCTATGGCCCAGGCAATGACAAATCAAACTGCGGAGAACGCTCAGTGGCGTGCTGACAAGGCTGAACGTGAGCGTCATAAGCGTGAGAGGGAGGTAGCCCTAGACCAGAATAGGGGGCTGACTGATTTCAGGCGACAGGATCCGCCCAAGTTCACGGGTGGGACTGACCCAGACAGAGCGGACCTATGGATCCAAGAGATTGAAAAGATTTTTGGGGTACTGCATACCGCCGAAGGGGCTAAGGTGGGCCTGGCATCTTACCTACTACTAGGAGATGCTGAGTACTGGTGGAGGGGCGCCAGAGGAATGATGGAGGCCAATCACGAGGAAGTGAATTGGAACTCGTTCCGAGCTGCGTTCCTAGACAAGTATTTTCCGACTAGTGCCCGAGATGAGAGAGAAGCGCAATTTTTGACTCTTTGTCAAGGGAGCATGACCATACCTGAGTATGCTTCCAAACTGGAGTCATTGGCAATGCACTTCCAATTTTTCAATGACCATGTGGACGAGCGCTATATGTGCAAGAGGTTTATTAACGGACTACGAGCTGACATCGAAGATTCGGTGAGGCCGCTAGGGATTGTGCGATTTCAACCTTTGGTTGAGAAGGCAACAGAAGTTGAACTTATGAAGAACAAGAGGATTAATAGAACAGGCACTGGGGGACCAATGAGGTCGAACTTTCAAAATAATCAAGGGAAAGAGAGATTCCGACAGGAGAAGCCGTATCAACGTCCTTTAGAGGAAGGTTTTACCTCGGGGCAGTATAAGCCCATAAATGCTACCGGAGGAACAGGAAACAAGACTTCGGGTCAAGGAGTGACGTGTTACAGGTGCAAGAAGGTGGGGCACTACACTAACAAGTGTCCAGACGGAAGACCTCTATGTTTCAACTGCAACCGTCCGGGGCATCAAGCCAAGGATTGCAATGTAACCAAGGTTGAGCCATCTGTGCATACGGTGAGGGGAAGACGTTCTACTGCACGGGGAAGAGTCCATGTCTTGTGCGGCGAGGGAGCTGATGGATTAGTCAGAGGAGAGCGCAAGAACGATGGTAACTTTCTAACTATTCTTTTTCATTCTAGTATGGTATACTCTTCGTTACCCCCGTAGCGTGTGCAACACGCTTGAACTTGCTTTTACCGCTAAGCTTTGACCTTATAGTTATTACCCCTACTAAGAATTTATTTGACTGCTGCTCGTGTTTTAACTATAGTAGTTACACGAGGTTTAGAATAACACGCTAAGCCTAGAAAGTAGTTTTGCACCGCTGCGTTTATAAGGAAGCTAGTAGCTGAAGAACGAATCTTAGAGAGATTCCTTATGGGTAGTATACGTGTTATGTTGAGGGTGCGTTGTTCCGTAGCGGGAGCGTTAAGGATTGGATGTCGGGATAATGGTGACTACTGGACGATAGGAACTCATTGACTGTTCCAGTGGGTTTTTCTAAATTTTCACCTTCGATGTATTAGGCTTGATCAACTTAATATTGAGGGGGTGATATTCGGAATCACAGCTGGTAATGGACTTTGATAGAAGGATGTGTAAGATGAATTTGAATTGATCGAGGATTAGTCGGATTTGGGAGGAAAGTTCGTGTTAAGCACTTGATTTTAAAAGATTAAGATTTAAATCTTTGGAAGTCGATGAGTGTCGTATAGACATTAATTGGTTAGTTCGTGTGATTACTCCAAGTAGAGGTAGACTAAGTCAAGAGATTTAATGCTGGAAAAATATTAAGTATTTTCTCGGAATTATGAAGTCATAGGTTATGTGATTTCGGAGTGGAATTGTTAGAGACTAAATAGGTTGCATTTAATATCAGGTTATAGATGATCACTTGATGATGACAAGATTGAGAAGAATTAACTCTGAGCTAGATTGTTGTAGTCGGGTTCGAGGAATAAGTTTTGCTAAGCGCTTGATTCATTTGTGGATACATTATAGTCTTAAGAGATGAATTTTCACTTGAAAAGTGTTGAATTAATGATTAAGTTAGAAAAATAAAGTTTTAGTATAAGTTGAATACTTGAGATTGTTGATATGGATTTCAGAGAAACATGCTAAGGTTACTAAGTGAGATTTACTAAGATGGATTGAAATCTTAGGGTTAAGATTGACCTTGAGAGTTGAGAATCACGTACGAGTAGGAGATCTTATGGTTGTAGGTGTGACAATAGGATTTGAATCTTAGAAGATTGGAGATCTGAAGATGAGTTTCGGGTAAAGACCATTGAGGTATAGTATAAGAGAGATCTTGAAGTAAAGGAATTCTGAGTTGTGTAGAGTGTTAAGGTTGGTTATAAGTTGGGGATCGATTGATGTTGATTATGGGGTTGCTGATATGATGAGCCATGTGATAAGATTCGAATGATGTTAGCATAATAAGTTATGATTGTGAATATCAGGATCAAGATGTGAATGTGAAAGCATGACGACACTGGTCAGGTCGTTTATGTAAGCAAATGAGTCATAGTTTTAAGAAATGGATATTCATTTAAGAAGTATTGGAGGATTAAAGGCCATTAGAGGACCAAACTTGGAGAAGGTTTAGGTTTTAAATCCATGAATCTCTGTCTTAAGTGTGTAGGACTCAAAGTTTGTCAGGTTTTTGATCGAGAGACTAAGTATCGGATTGATTGGAGGATGATCAAGTTACATAAAGGAAAGTGTTAGTATTAAGATGAATACTTGAAGTTGTTATATTTGGACGAGTTTCGTAGAGTTTAAGAGTGAATGGAACTTTGTTATGGATTTTGATGATGCATGCTAGGGTTAGCCAGTGAATTTACTAAGTTGAATGAGAATCCTAGGGCTAAGGTCGATCTAGTGAGCTGAGATTCATGTACACTTAAGAGATTTAGTGGTGTTAGCGGTTACGATAGCAGTTAAATCTCAGAAGGTTGAAGGATCAGATGATGAAATGACTAGTAA